>NC_133652.1:108789835-109089835 GCF_009905375.1 Apium graveolens
GTGTATGTAGAGCAACCTTCTGGTTTTGAAGATCCAGATCATTTGGATTTTGTCTAATTTCTTTTCAAGGCTATCTATGGTCTCAAACAGTCTCCGAGAAAATGGTATGACACTCTCTCTGAATTTCTTATTGAAAATAGCTTTATTAGAGGTGTCATAGACAAAACTCTCTTTTCTAAAAAGCATAAGAATGATACTATATTAGTCCAAGTCTATATGGATGATATAATATTTGGGTCTACTAATGATAATCTCTGTAAGAGATTTGCTAAGTTAATGCACAGCAAATTTGAAATAAGCATGATGGGAGAGCTGAAGTTCTTTCTTGGATTACAAGTAAATCAAAGGTTAGATGGAACTTTTATTTGTCAATCCAATTATCTCAAGGAACTCCTCAAAAAGTACAATCTAGAGGATTCTGCATCAGCAAGGACTCCATCAACTACAGCTGTCAAGCTTGGACCATGTGAAAACTCCATTAAGGTAGATGTCACAAGCTACAAAGGTATGATTGGCTCGTTACTCTATCTTACTGCAACTAAACCAGATATTATGTATGCTACATGTTTATGTGCAAGGTTCCAAGCGGATCCTAGAGATATTCATCTCGTTGCTATTAAACGAATCTTGAGATATCTAAAGGGAACACCAAATCTAGGTATTTGGTACCCTAAAGAATCTGGTTTTAACCATGTTGGATATACAGATTCAGATTATGCAGGAAGTGTTGTTGATAGGAAAAGCACCTCAGGGAGTTGTTAATTCCTAGGTAGCAGACTAATCTCATGGTACAGCAAGAAACAGCAAACAGTTTCCAATTCAACGGTCGAGGCTGAATATATTGCTGCTGGAAGCTTCTGTGCTCAGATCTTGTGGATTAGGAATCAGCTACGGGACTATGGCTCTGTATTGAACAAAATACCTATTCTATGTGACAATACAAGTGCAATAGCCATCACTAACAACCCTGTGCAGCATACAAGGACCAAGCACATTGACATCAGGAATCATTTTATTAGAGAGCACGTCATGAATGGTACTGTTGAACTATTTTTTGTTCCAACAGAAGAACAAATAGCAGATATTTTCACTAAACCTCTTGATGAATCCACATTTACCAGATTAGTTGGTAAATTGGGTATGTTGAATAGCTTTAGCGATTAAACTTGTTAATATCTGAAATATGTTCTTGAATGAATTTACAAATGAATTTTTCATAAATGAAAAATTCATTTGCAAATTTATTTTATCATATTTTCCATAATTCTTGCTTATTTCTATATAAGTTTTATTATCTATTTTTTTATTTATCCTACTTGTTAATTTTAATATCTCGGAATATTTTATTTTCTCTAAAAATATTTTTCTATAAATTTTATTTGCTAAAATTCAACAGAAATCTATTTTTGGAATAAAATATAATTACTTCTGAAATATTGTTTTTTTAGATATATTCTGTAACTGTGTATATATAAATTCTGTTTATAATTGTTTTTTACTGCAATGACAATCGGCAAGACAATTGAAATTGTCTTGCTGAAAGTCATTTCAGTATATATATGTGTTTAATTTTATTTTTCAGTTTAATTTTATACTGGCAAGACAATCGGTATGACTATCAATAATCTTGTCAGTAATAAAATTTATATCAGATATATTTGTTTTTATTTTTTTTATACTAGAATGACAATCGGTATGACTATCGATTGTCTTTCTAGTTTATTCTGTTTTAATCCATGTATTTTATACTGGTATGACAATCGGTATGACTATCAGATTGTCATACCAGTTATATTTTTAATATTTATTTTTTATTTCCATTTGCCTGGTATGACAATCGGGAAGACAATCGGTATGACTTTCCTCGATTGTCATACCAGTTGTCCTACTTATTGTCTTTCTTTGTTTTGTAATTATAATCAGTTCATTTTTTTCAATTCCAACAGTTTTTCTCTTGTTTCTCTCTCTCTCTCTATTCGATCAAACACAAACTGCCATTGTTGTCTTCTTGCTCGAGCTTTTACTCAGCACACTTTATTGTTATATATATACATATTCGTGTGTATACATACAGTAAGGAAGTGCTGTCGATTTTTTTTAAAAAAAACTGTTTTCACTTCGTTTGTTTTTGTTCCCTTCAAAATCAGTTTGTGTTTGTTTGTTTTTGGGTGTTTTTATTTAATTAATATTGTGTCTTGTGAGTTTGCAGATCCTATATTGTGAGTTAAGAACATTAACGAGATACATTACTCTCTAAATTTTTCGGATATAATTGATTTAATTCGAATTATTAATTTTTTTTTTAATTTGAATTTTCTTAATATTATTCTTAAAATTCTGAAAGTGTGTGTTTTATTATAATTTTTAATGGCTCTCAATTTCCAAATTGTCTCGCATAATCTTGTTGGTTATTTTAATCCAGAAAAGTGTGATGTGGAAAAATTTAAGCCGTGGATTAGATTTTTAAATGACCATTCGATTGTTAGCTCTGCTATTAAATTAAATGTGTTATTAAATGTTGATCTGCTCAGACTGATTTGCATAACCTCTACTGTGGCCGATGATTTTAAATCTTTTTCATTCACCGAGGCAAACACACAGTATGTAGTTGATGAAACAGTCATCAATCGAGCGTTAAATTTTCCAATGGACAATTTCTGTAATTTACCCTCTGAAAATGATATTTCAAATTTTTTTCATGCTATTCACTATCAGGGGGTGATTAATTTAACCAAGTTGTCTAAATCCAATTTGGTTTCTGAATGGGATATTTTCTTCGATACACTTTCCAAAGTGTTTGCCAACTGCACTAAATCCAACTTTCACAACATCACTTCCACTCTGCAGTATATTGGTCTTGCGGTTGTTTTCAATCAAAGGATCAATTTTGGCAAGCTACTTTTACCCATTCTTCTGAGACGTCTCACTACTGCTTTACATGATCATTCTACAAATCGTAGGGTTTCGTGCTACTACGCACATTTTCTTATGCTTATAGCTGAACATCTTCTCACACCTGAGCATAAGGCTCTTTTTGCTAACTCTTCAGTAACTGAACCCCCTCCAGTAAGCAAAAAGATTTACACACGCCAAGACACAACCTTCAAATTGATGCAAGTTCCAGTACTTGTATCTGCTTTCATGGCCACTTACATTCCTTTACCAATTTTCAATCTTCCCGGTCACAAACAGCAAGCTCAACCTCCAGTGGTTCAAGCCACCCAGGCTCAAACATCAGATGCTCTTCCACTGCAGGTAATAATTCCTCACTCACAAACTATTCCTAGTTCTGTTGAAAGACCCCCAGTGGTTGATAGGGCTGACCATGAAGTTGTAGAATCACAGCTTCAATCCCAGGTCATAGAGCCAAACACAGAGTCACAACCTATCTCAACCTATCCCCCACTGTCTAAAATGTTACCTAGAAGGTTAGTTGGAAGTAGTATGTTGTTGGATGTGAATGAACCCTCAGCTCTGCCTCCTCCCAAGAAAAGAAGAACATTTACTGAGGCATCTGAAAGCCCATCTGTGTCCTCCCAACAGGACATGGACTTTGATATGGCCAGTGAACATTTACTAGAGACATTCTATCAACATGATGAATCTATTGAAATTCGCCATAGGGTCATGGCATCCTGTACTGAGTCAAGCACACTTCCATTACTCACAATGGAAGCATACAGACAAATAGATGATACTCGGGACACAGAGGGAGGAGTGCACATTGAGTCGGTTACAGTGCCTGCCATAGTTACGGCAGAAGAGCAGTCACATGCTTCTGAGGGAAAATCTGACTCTCAACCACCTTTAATAGAGTCATTTTCTCCCCTCCCAGATCCAACACCTTTGGCTCCCTCATGGGATTCTCCACTCGTAGATTTATCTGGAGAAAGTGGAGGGCAACTCGGTTAATCTATCCCTGAAGCAATTCAGACATCTATTTCACATGAAAAGATAGGTTTGACTGAGGGTCGGGACTCGCGAATTCCCATTGCACCACCACTGACCTCTCTTGAAGAGGCTAGGGTGATTTCAATTGCAGGTACAGAAGATCAGCAACAGGAAGGCTCCTCACGAGCAATTATATTGAGAGATACACAAGCACGTGAGTTGAGTGAACCAAACAGGAGAGATATTCAGGTGAGCGCACACACAGACACAAACACTGAAAATCTGTTAGCTCAAATTGCTGATCTAAAAGAACAACTTGCAAAAAGTCAGGCTGAGGCTCAATCATTCAAAGCATAAGTGGTTGAACGGTCTTCTTCTTCCACCTCTGTCAATAATCAGCTGGCTCTCATTAGGACTTAGATATCAGATTTGAAGACCTCTGTTGTACCAAAGCTTAACTCAATACAGGCATCTCCAACTTTATCAGCTGAAGACATTTCAAACTTCTGCTCTCTCCATACAAGAATGACTTCTCTTGAAGACCTGGTTGAAATGAATCATTCGCTGGACTCCTCCAGATTTCTAAAGATAGAAACGGGCATCGAACATCTCAATGAAGGGATGAAGCACTTGTACTTCATGATCAAAAATTCTCACTGCCCTAATAAAGAACAAAGGACTTTCTTTAAAGGGCCGTCTGATGGAGGCTCAGGCTCTGGAGGTGATGGAGGTCATGGAGGGTCTAGAGGAAAGTCTGTAGAGGATTCCTCAACTAAGGGGGAGAAGAAAGGGAGAAGTGGAAAGGGAAAAGAAAAAGATTCTTCTGCTGGAGACACAGGGAAGGCTGATGATGTCTACTATAGTGGAGAACAGGATGACTTTGATATTTTTGACATTCCCACTGAACCAGTCTTGGAAGATAAAGATGGTTTCTTTGAAGCTGAGGAGGAAAGTGATTTTGGAGAATGGGAAGAGGAAGCTCGAGTGGATCCTGTTTTTGAGAAAGAATTTCAGCAGCAGTAGTCAGAGTTGAAAAGAAAAGAAGCTGAACTCAAAAAGGTATCCCAGATCATTGACATGAGGAAAAACATTGAACGAACAGAAACTCTTGAAAAGCAACGTCTTCATGACATTAAAGCTAAAGAAAGGAGAAGAGATGTCAAACTGAAGATTGGTGAAAAATGGGATGAAGCTAGGAGAGTACTTGATATGCCTCAGCTGAGCACAAACAATGATAGGCAGTTTCTACATCTTCTTGACAAGCTGGAGATCTCTAATCCAAACAATGACGTGTACATGAATGCTATAAAGACTGGAGTCTCAAGGATCACAGCTGCCTTTGATATATCTCTAAATGAAATGAGCATATTTGTATATTGTCAGAGTGAAGGATCTTCCAAGGTATCACTTCATCTGTTTGAGAATCGTTCTTTATCAGAGATTTGGGTTCTTCTCAACAAAGTCAAAAGAAGCTCAGAATTGAATGAAGTTCTTCGAGAAAGGCTCAAAGAGTTTGCCAGCAGGGCTAGTCCTCAAGTGGTCAACAATCCTCATCAGATAAGATTCTTTAAGTCTGACTGTCTTTAAATCTGCCAGCTCGATTCATAATCTCTTAAAGACTACTCTGCTAAGCATCTTGTCTGGATGGAACATCACTTAAGAACTGTCGGATATTCATCCATGTTGAAAACTCAAGCTGCTGATCTGATTCAAGCTTATTGTGAAAAGAATATTAAAAGGTACAATCAGTTCAAGAATAAGCTAAAGTCAGTTGGAGTTCAACCAGTCAGACCAGCCAGCTTCACTTCAGAAAAGGATCATGTCTTTGACAAAGAGTTGCTTCAAGATTTGGAAGAAGGTGAATTCGGAAGGGAAGACAATTGAATTCAATTAGCTCAAAACTTAATGTAATATGCTTAGAGCTTTATGAATCAAGATAGACTAATGTAGTTATATGTTCAGTCTAGAGGAACATCTATCTTGTATTCACTTGAAATTTCTTTTGGAATCTGGAAAATGTTAAATATAATCCAGAACTTTTCTGCTATTTACTTTGCATTTCTGTTTATATATTTTTCTTATTTGTTAGTTAAGTTATCCTCTAGGTATTTGTTGTTACTGTCTAACAAACAAATAGGGGGAGATTGAAAGACATATGTCATAGCCTATTTGTTTATTCAAGGATTTAACTCAACTCAAATACGGATGTAATAAGTAAATAGTAGATCCACAGTCAAAGAGATCTCTCCAAGTAACATCTATCAAAGGATTCAGTATCAATGTTCATCTACAGCTTTAGAAATCACTTCACTGGAAGAAGTTCAAGAAATTGATCAAGCCTCAGTGATATAAATCAATATTGTGGATTTAATCAAGTGACAGAGATCTCGTCAGAGTATCAATTAATTACAGGGATTTAATCTGAAGAAAATCAAGACATGAAGAAATATCACAGAAGTTAGTCATTCATGAACCAGACAGTACATCGAGTGTCAACATTGAAGTGGTGAAATGGATTCATGATTTTCAGAAGATTATCAGAAGAGTGGTTGCTGTTCAAGAATAGTATTAATTCTCTATTTATTAATTAAGTCATATAATTTAATTAAGAAAATAAATTATATCTGCAAAGATTAATTTATTGATTAATTGGATTAATTGATTAATTAATTCTGAATTAATATTATGGTTTTTCAGAATTGATTTTGAATTTAAATTCAAAATTAATTCAGCAAGTCAATCTTTTGTATTAGTATGACAATCGGTATGACAATCAATAGTCATACCGAAAGTCATGCCAGTTCATTTAGATTGTCTTGCCGAAAGTTCTACCAGTTCAATCGATTGTCCTACAGAAGGTTCTACCAGTTAAAAGGATTGTCTTGCTAAGCTAAAAGGATTGTCTTGCCAGTTAAATCAAGGATTGATTTAATATAAAAGAACTGAAGCTGATTTTCAACAGAACACAACATTGAATATCAAAAGAAACTGAAGAACACAGAACAGCAGAGAACTAATTGCAAATTCTCAGGACATTAATTTCTAGTATTTATTGTTAAATCTAAACCACTAGAAATCCTTTTCTTGTTCTTGCGTAACTATCTAGAGGATCAAAATCCCTAGAACTTAATCTCAAATTGCTTTTAGCATTTGATCTTTTTTATTTTAAAAATAGAAAAAGTTCATGTCGAATTTATTCTAGATTTGGAATAATTTATTTGAGATTAATCCCTTGTAAACGATACTGTTGTTGTAACACCTTTCAAGTTTAATAATAGTTTTATTTAACTTGAATTTTGTTTCACTTTTTTTATTCCGCATTTTATTCGATTAAACGGTATAGTTTGTATTCAAGCCCCCTTCTACAAACATATTTAGACCTAACAAGTTCTGATATTAAGTTCTGACTTCAGTAAGTTCTGATTTCAGTAAGTCCTGATATGTCATGTTGTTAAGTTCTGCTGAAAACTAAACACAAATCATTTTAGACATGACATCTCAAATATATCTAACAAAGTTTGCCCTGAAACTCGAGATTATCGAACCGAGGTGCACATGAAATAGTTTTAGAAAATTGCGAAAATAGTCCCAAAATGTCATAAATATCCCGAAGTTTATAAAACATAAATTTTAAAATTTTAAAAAAAAATTTGAAACGCAATTTTTACCCGCTTTTAACAATTAAACGAATCAACACGCGGGTGAAATTGATCACAAAAATTTCCAAATTAATTTTAAAATTCTTAGAATATAATGAACTTAATAAAATATGAGTTTCGTATTTTTGAGAAATTCTAGAATTAAATACTGATTTTTCAATTAAATGCAATCAAAAAATCATTTAAAAAAATAATTAATGAAATATTGATTTCTAAATTTTATAAAATCCCAAAAATATTTATTGAAATTATGCAGTCATAAAAATAATTTTAGAGACAATCCAAATATTTTTGAAAATAAATTTTCCATAAAACCACTTTTAAAAGCGAAACAAAAATAATATGGTATAACGACCAATCATACGAATAATCCACGCAACCCAACAATCATATATAAATAGTAATAAATAAAGCACAACTGTCAAAATCAATATAAAACTTTTTTTATTTAATTAACTATGCAATAATTACACTTTTAAATATTATAAAAATATACGAGTCGTTATACCTCCATTCCAAGAGATTTAAAAGGCATATCCATCTTCCGCTTCCAGGGAGAAGCATTCATATATTGCAACTTGTAACACCCCAAAATCTAAAGTCGGGAATTCGGGTTGTTACACTCACTTATTATTTACCAAAATTTGATTAAACCACTTTTACTAATATCACTTGACCTTTTCATTCATAACTCACACATGCATAGGTTATATGCTCAGAAACATTACTAAAATAATCCACGTGCTAGTTAAGTTCATTACAAACCAAATGTAATTATCCCAAAAGGGTGAACACCGAAGGTAGCTCTACATGAGACTGACTCGGGTCACAAATGTTTTAGTTCTTAGATCAGAGTTTACAAAAGGGAAACCAATTCTACTCGTCTACCTGACGGGGCTGGCGCACAAACAACCTACGATACGCACGAGCATCTCCTACCCGCTTGCGGGCAGTAGTCCTGTTCTGAGCCATGCTGGTAATATATTATGATATGATATATAAAAGCAAGAGTGAGCACTATAGCTCAGCAAGGTATGCATATCCATATGTGAGTATGTGTGAATAAGGAAAACCAATAATTGAACTTTGTATTTTCAAAGACTCATGAAAATTTATAGGTTTGTCAAATTTATTATATTCTCGAAATCAACTATAACATTATATCGCCTCTATACTTGTATTCATCTCTTTTCCAAATTTCAAGATTATTGTTAGGAATATATGTGCATTAGTTTGATGATATGTTTAACAAAACACTTAAGTAGAAATCTAGTGTTTGTAGCCTCAACGGATAAGACCATTTTGGCTATCCGTTGATGGTGTAGCTTTACTTAGAAATAAGTCTAGTGTTGTAGCACATTTCAGTCTCTGAATTTGAGATATAAATTCTTAAATGTTGAGGGAAATTATAAGTTATGTTGACTACTAGAGGATATGCAGATAGGAAGGCCAATTGTAAGTATTTCATGCCTTGTAATTTTGTATAAATGAAATGGTGTCAACGGATAACTTAAAGACCTTCAACGGATGAGAAACAAAGCTTCAACGGATGTCTCTAAAGCTTCAACGGATAACATCCTTCAACGGATGAGTGCATCAACGGATAGAGCTTCAACTGCTAACACATCAACGGATAAAGCCATCAACGGATGAAGGCTTCAACGTATGTTCTGTTAAATAGCAGTTGACAAGTGGTAGTTGTACCTATAAACAGAGGCACATGGGTTGACAGAGACAACTGAGATGTGGTAGCCTATTTCAGGAACATCAGAAAAAGCAGCAGTTCTACTATAGTATAAAGAGGCAATAGTCAACAATGCACTGGAGTAAAATGGAGAAGAAACAAGTGGAGAACTTATTTTATTACTGTACTTTTTATCTTTGTCTTCACTTGTACACTTGGTGTTATATAAACCAAGTAGCAGCTAGTAATTAGAAGAGAATTTTTCCAGAGCTGTTTAGAAAAATCTTGAGAGAAAAATTATCTAGTTTGTACTAGGACGCAGCTGTGATCAACTTCTTGAATCACAGATTTTTTGAAATACCATCTCTGGTGGAACAACAATCCACC
Source organism: Apium graveolens (assembly GCF_009905375.1). NCBI lineage: Eukaryota > Viridiplantae > Streptophyta > Magnoliopsida > Apiales > Apiaceae > Apium > Apium graveolens. The sequence goes on from NC_133652.1 coordinate 108,799,457, forward strand.
AGAAAAGTTTTTAAGGTCTGTTGTGTTCTTTACATTAGTGTTTGAATATATATCTGTCAGTATTAGCTTAAAGCAATTCATACACTTGTTTATCTTAAACACATAGCCTTTGAAACTGCTCAAAACTTGAAAAAGTTTTGAGATTTACATTCAACCCCCCTTTTGGTAAATCTCATTGTTAGTTCATTAGGAATAACAATTGGTATCAGAGCAAGCTCTTGACACACAAAGAGTTTAAAGATCTTGGAAACTAACAAATATGAGTAAGAAGGATATTGGAGTAAAAATCCCAGTTCTTGACAAAGACAGTTATCACCATTGGAAGGTGAAAATGCACCTTCATCTACTCTCCCAAGATGAAGGTTATGTAAACTGCATTGAGAATGGTCCTCACATTCCCCACAAAGTAGCCACAGTTGCTACGGCCACAATTGCTGTTGGTCAATCCATTCCAAAACCTAGAGCAGAATGGACAATGGAAGACACAGAAGAAGTCCACAAGGATAAGAAGGCTATGAACATTTTGTTTAATGGTCTTGACAAGGATATGTTTGATAATGTGATAAATTGCACAACTGCCAAAGAGGTTTGGGACACAGTTCAGCTACTGTGTGAAGGTACAGAACAAGTAAAAGAAAACAAAATGCAGCTTCTCATTCAACAGTATGAGTATTTTCATTTTGAAGAAAATGAATCTTTAAATGACACATTCAATAGATTCCAAAAGCTGTTGAATGGACTGAAGCTGTATGGTAGAGTGTACCAGGTGAAGGATTCAAATCTTATTTTTAAGATCCTTGCCAAAGGAATGGAAACCCATGACTGTCTCCTTGAGAAACTCTCAAGATTATAAGGACTTCACTCTTGAAAGATTATATGGAATCTTGAAGACTTATGAACTAGAGCTGGAACAGGATGAGGTATTGGAGAAGGGAAGAAAGAAAGGAGGTTCAGTTGCCTTGGTAGCTGAAAATGAGAAAGAATGCAGACAAGAAACTATGAGATCTACATCAAACTCCAAAGATGGCACAAGCAAATCATAATCAAGCAAGGGTAAGGAGCAAGTTGCTGAGAATGAAGACAACTCCATCCAAGATGACTCTGATGGTATTGATGAGCATCTTGCATTCTTGTCCAGGAGATTTGCAAAGATGAAATTTAGGAAAAACACTAGAGCCACTAAACCTCATAAGAACATGGTGGACAAATCCAAGTTCAAGTGTTTCAATTGTGGTATAAGTGGACACTTTGCAAGTGAGTGCAGAAAGCCAACTTCTGAAAAGAAGAAATTTGACCAAGTAGATTACAAAAAGAAATATTTTGATCTGCTCAAGCAAAAGGAGAGGGCTTTCATTACTCAAGAAAAAGACTGGGCAGCTGATGGAAAAGAAGAGGATGAAGATGTGGAATATGTCAACTTGGCTCTCATGGCTGATTCTGAGGAAAATGAAGTTAGTTCATCAAGCAACCAGGTAATCACTACTGATTTAACACAGCTTACTAAAGAAGAGTGCAATGATGCTTTTAATGACATGTCTACTGAACTGTATCATTTGCGTGTGTCTCTTAAATCTCTTGCTAAAGAAAATAGTAGGATTAAAGAGAACAATTTCTTTTTAAGTAATAGAAATGCTGTGTTAGAAGATAAGTTGATTGACCTAGAGAAAACTAAGCTACATTGTATATCTGTTGAAAATGAACTAGCTGAATCTGTTAAGAAAGTAGAAATACTTTCTAATCAATTAGAGAGAGAGCAAGAGGTGATTAAAGCCTGGAAGACATCTAGGGATGTTAGTGCTCAAATTGTCAAGGTCCAAGGAATTGAATCATTTTGTGAGACTGCCTGGGATAAAAACAAAAAGAAAATGGAATTAATTGATGGGCTGTCAACGGATGTGGAATCAACGGATGATGAAAATTTTCCGTTGAAGGAAGAAAAGGAGCATCCGTTGAAGGTTCCTCAATTAAAACAGGCAGATGTTTCTAAAAGTGAAAATCTAAAGAAACTCAACAAAAAGTTTGGTTCAACTTCCAAAAACTTTGTCAAAGAAGAAGCAAGCACATCCAAAGATTTCAGTAAGGTGAATATAGGACACATGACCTTAGAACAGTTAAAGAATAGGCTCAAAGTGGTTGAGGATAAAAAGGAAATCTAATAGAAATGGGAAGGTAGGGGTTAACAAACATAACAATTACACACCTGATAAGTATGCTCCTAGAAAAAGCTGTGTGCATTGTAATAGTGTTAATCATCTATCTGCTAATTGCAAATCTATTAAGAAAACTCACATACCTGTGCCCTTTTCCATGCCTAATATGTCTGCATCACCTCTGCATGCTATGCCTGTTATGTCTCAACAGAATCCTTATGCACATTTTGCAAACATGCCATATTTTAACAATCCTTATCTTGCTGCATTTAGTATGCCTCAAATGCCATACAATATGCCGATATGGAATAACATGCTTGCACAATCCATGCCTTATCAAATTCCAAATGTGCTAAATAATTCTGTGACTAACCCTACACCTCAACCAACTACATCTAAGATCAAGGTTGACTCAAAGTTACCTAAGTCTAAAGATGCAGGAGGAATGAAGTCTAGGAGAAAGGCTAACAAGAATGGACCCAAGGAAACTTGGGTACCAAAATCAACTTGATTGATTTTATGGTGTGCAGGGAAAAAGAAGAAATCTATGGTACTTGGACAGTGGCTGTTCAAGACACATGACAGGAGATTTCTCCCTGCTCACAGAGTTTAAGGAGAGAGCTGGCCCTAGCATAACCTTTGGAGATGACAGCAAAGGGTTTACTATGGGATATGGCTTGATTTCAACAAGGAATGTCATAATTGATGAAGTTGCATTAGTTGATGGTCTCAAGCACAACTTACTGAGCATCAGTCAACTATGTGATAGAGGGAATACAATTTCCTTCAATTCAGAAGCCTGTGTTGTCACCAGTAAGAAAGATAACAAAGTGGTTCTAACTGGAGTTAGAAAAGGAAATGTGTACTTAGCTGACTTCAACTCTACAGATGCAGAATCTATCACTTGTCTCTTCAGCAAAGCAAGTTCAGCTGAAAGTTGTCTATGGCACAAGAAGCTATCCCATTTGAATATCAAGACAATGAATGATCTAGTCAAAAAGGACTTAGTTAGAGGAATTCCTCTTGTTGAATTATCAAGGGATGGTTTGTGTGATGCTTGTCAGAAAGGCAAACAAAGGAAAGCATCATTCAAAAAGAAGCTTGAAACAACAATTGATGAACCATTACAGCTGCTACATATGGATTTGTTTGGACCAGTCAATGTATTGTCAATTGCAAGAAAAAGATATTGCTTGGTGATTGTAGATGATTTCTCAAAGTTTTCATGGGTCTATTTTCTTGGATCAAAGGATGAAGCAAGTGAAATCATTATCAATCACATCAGGCAAGTCAATAATCATCCTGACTTGAAGGTTAGGAATATCAGGAGTGACAATGGAACTGAGTTCAAGAATTTGACAATGAGGCTGTTCTGTGAAGAAAATGGAATCATGCATGAGTTCTCAGCTCCAAGAACACCTCAGCAAAATGGGGTAGTTGAAAGAAAGAACAGATCTTTAATTGAGGCTGTTAGAACAATGCTTGAAGAATCAAAGTTACCAACATATTTCTGGGCTGAAGCTGTTAATTGTGCCTGCTACACTCAGAATATTTCTTTGATCAATCAAGCTAAAGGCATGACTCCTTATCAGTTGTTCAAGAGAAGAAAACCAACTCTAAACTTTCTTCATGTCTTTGGATGTAAATGCTTTATACTGAGAAATCAATCTGACCATAAAGGGAAGTTTGATGCAAAGGCTGATGAAGGGATATTTGTTGGTTACTCAGCTGGAAAATTTTATAGGGTCTACAATCTAAGAACCAACATTGTTATGGAATCTGTGCATGTTGTGTTTGATGATAAAAAGATTGATGGACTAACAGATGAGGGACACCATGAAAGACTCAAATTTGACAACATTGAGATATATTGTGATGATAGTGAAGAGGAGATTGATGGAGATGACACTTCAAAAGGGATTCAAGATATGCCCTTGGATAATGCATAGAATTCTGCATCCGTTGAAAGAGGCAATGCAGTATCCGTTGAAAGACATAGTGCATCATCCGTTAAAGTACATAATGAAGCATCCGTTGATCATAGTTCATCAACGGATAATCGATTTACATCATCAGTTGATAGAACTCCAAGTTTCCTGCAAAGGACCAACAACTCAGGGGGAGTTTCAACTGATCAACACTCTGTCTCACATCACGACAATACTGAGGCCACCTCATCTAGAGCACATCTTCCACCTCAAAGGAAATGGACCAAGAATCATCCCTTTGAACTAATCATTGGTGATGCATCATCTAAAGTGCAAACAAGAAAAGCTACTCAAAATGAATGTCTGTATAGTAGTTTTCTATCTCAGGAGGAACCTAAGAAAGTGGAAGAAGCCTTAATGGATCCAGATTGGATATTAGCTATGCAGGAAGAGCTGAACCAATTTGAGAGAAACAAAGTTTGGAAGCTGGTACCCAAGCCAAAGAACAAGAGTTCCATTGACACAAAATGGGTATTCAGAAACAAGATGGATGAAAATGGCATTGTCATAAGGAATAAAGCCAGATTGGTTGCTAAAGGCTATTCTCAACAAGAGGGAATAGATTTTGATGAAACATTTGCTCCAGTTGCAAGACTTGAAGCCATCAGAATCTTTCTAGCCTATGCAGCTAATGCCAATTTCAAAGTCTATCAGATGGATGTCAAGAGTGCATTTCTAAATGGGGAATTGGAGGAAGAAGTTTATGTAAGCCAACCTCCAGGTTTTGAAGATCAAAATTTTCCAGACCATGTGTATTATCTGTTGAAAGCACTCTATGGACTAAAGCAAGCACCTAGAGCCTGGTATGAGACTTTGTCAAAGTTCCTTCTAGATAATCATTTCACAAGAGGTACTGTTGACAAAACTCTCTTCTTTAGAAATGTTAATGGCTCTAAGATACTTGTACAAATTTATGTAGATGATATTATATTTGGATCTACAGATGATAAGCTTTGTAAAAAGTTTGCTAAATTAATGCAAAGTAAATATGAAATGAGCATGATGGGAGAGCTAACTTACTTTCTTGGGTTACAAGTAAAACAAGTTAGTAGTGGAATTTTCATTAGTCAAACTAAATATATTTATGATCTTTTAAAGAAGTTTGACTTAATGGATTGTTCACCTGCAAAAACTCCCATGGCCACTGCCACTAAGCTTGAATTAAACAAGGCTGAAAAGTCTGTGGATATTACAAGTTATAGTGGCATGGTTGGCTCACTTTTATATTTAACTGCTAGTAGACCTGATATAATGTTTTCTACATGTCTCTGTGCTAGATTTCAAGCTGACCCTAAAGAATCTCACTTAGTGGCCATTAAAAGAATTTTCAGATATCTCAAGGGGACTCCAAATCTAGGAATTTGGTACCCTAGAGAGTCTGGTTTTGATCTAATTGGCTACTCAGATGCAGATTATGCAGGTTGCAAAATAGACAGGAAAAGCACAACAGGCACCTGTCAATTTCTAGGGAACAAGCTTGTATCATGGTTCAGCAAGAAGCAGAATTCTGTTTCTACATCAATAGCTGAAGCTGAGTACATTGCAGCTGGTAGTTGCTGTGCACAAATACTATGGATGAGGAACCAGTTATTTGACTATGGTATGACTGTTGACAAAATTCCAATATTTTGTGACAACACAAGTGTCATTGCCATTACTGAAAATCCAGTGCAGCACTCAAGAACCAAGCACATTGATATCAAGTACCACTTCATTAGGGAACATGTGATGAAAGGTACAGTGGAACTTCATTTTGTTCAAAGTGAACAACAAATTGCAGACATATTTACCAAGCCGCTTGATGAATCAACATTCACAAGATTGGTAAGTGAGCTAGGTATGCTTAATTACTCTTAAAATTCATGTCCTTATTGCAATTTGAATTGAAGCCTGAAATGTATTAGCTGCAAGAACAAATTTGATTTTTAACACAGATTATTCCATCAACGGATATTCCCTATCCGTTGAAAGTCAAAATTGTTCTGTCAACGGATGTTCATTATCCGTTGAAAGTCATATACATTTCTGGAATTTTTATCCGTCAACGGATAAAACTGAAGTGCTCTTCAACGGATGACAGTTTACCTTATCCGTTGAAATATCACATCAGTCGATTCAAGTGTTTCACTGCCGTTGATTCTATTGTCTTAACCGTTGATACTCATACATACAGCTGTATGTATTTGTTTTAAAGGTTGTTTTTAGAATACTTACAGTTTATTCTTAAACGGCTGAAATTCACTTACATATATTTATTGTTTAATCTCTTATTTATGCTTTTTAATTTGAGAAAGTATATAAGCCCTTCTGATTTTTAATTTCTTACTTTACGCTTTCTTGAAATTTCAAAGCTTTTACCATTTTCTCTCTGCAAAACCTTCAAGTTATTCTCTGCAAATTCTACTCACAACAATGGCACCAGTAGTAAAGATTATGTCTCAATCCGGATTCATCTATGAGAAGAACAATTTCATAGCTTTGGTAGAAAAGAATGAAGCCCACTCCGATTATCACAAAATGATGGACTTCATCAAAAACTGTAAACTTAGCTATGCAATGTTGGAAGCCCCAACGATTTACTGTGAAGTAGTTGAGGAGATTTGGACAACTGCTGAGTTCAACTCAATAGATATGACTATCTCCTTCACTCTCAAAGGTAAAAATCACTGTGTTAACTGTGATGATTTACTAGCATGTTTTAAATTACCTGAGAACATTGCCATGACACCACACACTGATAATGATGTATCCAGCATGTTAGATTCCATAGGTTATTCTCTTAACTCTGCTAGTTTAGGGAGTATTAAAAGAAAAGGCCTTAGGAAAGAATGGAGTTTTCTTGGGGATGCCTTTATCAAGGTTTTCTCTGGGAAAATTAGCAATTTTGATGCCATAACTTCATCTCTTGTTAATATGCTCTATATGCTTGTTTCTGATAGGTATTTTAATTTTAGCAACTATGTTATGCTAGAATTGGGTACTAGATTAGGTAACAAAGCTAATAGATCTAATAATATCTATTATGCTAGATTCTTTATGTTATTGGCTAACCATGTTGCTGAAGGTTTGGTCATAACCAATGAGAATAATAAACTCAAGTGCTGGGCACAAGAGAAAAGAGTTCTTGCAGATTTATTGAGAATGGATCTCAACAGCAGTGTGCCATTGGTATATTTACCAATCATGAATGCACCTCAGGTAAGTGAGGTAATTGCTTCTACAACTCCTACTTCTTCCAACCCCTCTATTTCTTTATCTTCTAGTGTGGCCATGGAATCTGTGACAATGCCCAATAGATTCCTACCAAGGTCACCAAAACTAAACTTTCAAAATCAAAGACAAAGAAAACTACCTCTGTTGTTTCTCAAAAGACAACAGTTATAACATCTACCATTAACCTTGAAGGGAGTGAACAGGGTGTGAGTGGTGAGGGGAGGGGTGAACATCAAAGAAACCCCCGGGATAAGGAAGGAGAGTTAAGTGCTTCCCAAGCTAGCCAAGCCACAGTTTCTCAAAAAGCTGTGGTGGTTGAAAGGGTTACTTGCATATCCCTAGCTGCATCCTCCCAAAAGGATGTAACTATTGAAAATAGTTCCCAACCAGGAACACAGAACAAACGAGGGAGGGACACTAAAGCCAAACACTCACCAACAAAAACCTTTATTAGAAGAAAGAGAGCAAGAACCCAATCTTCTACACAGGGTGCACACACTGCACAGATACATCCATCAGTATCTATGCCTTCTCAAACTCAGTTTGATGTGGCTCCAACAAATGTGGAGTCACAGCCCCATTCTCTCATAATTAACACACATCAATCACCACACACTTCTTCACCATCTCTAGATGTGGATATGTTATTCCCATCAATTCCTGATTCTCCCTCTTTACAACTCAGGGAGGAGCCCCACTCAAATACAGGTGATCATCATCTTTTAGATGATTTGTTGGATCACCCGCAAGTTCTTTCAGATGTAATTGAAGGATCTGTGTCACCAAAACTCATATCAATCTACACAGATTCAACAATTATATCACTTTCAATTTCTACTTCTTTTCCTTCTTCAACGGATATCACTCATCCGTTGACAAGTGGTTGTTCTTCAACGGATAAGCTTATCAGCAGTTATCCGTTGATACCATCAGTTTCACCTTCAACGGCTATTCCTCATCCGTTGATAGTCTCTACACACACAACTGAAACAATTCCAAGTGTAGAAGACTTGATTACTGTACAATCACTTCTAGGACTGAGGGAAGGGAGTGAAAATTTGAGTGAGAGGCTGGGTTGCTCCCAGGCAAAAGGAGAGATTGAGAGCTCAAACATGCATGCTATTTTTTCCAGCATGGCAAAAGTAAGTGAGAGGAGTACCACCTTAGTAGGTGAAGGTGAGGGAGTGAGTTGTGTGAGCCAGGGGGAGCCCCTGATGCAAGAACATAGAGAAAATGAGAGAAAGGCAGGTACAGCAGAAATAAGGATGGATCCAGCCATTGCTAGTGAGTCAATGATTGTGAATTATGCTGAAAAGGAAAGACAATTTCAGCAACATTACAAAGCTGTTATTGATAACATTTCCTTGGATGCTGACACTTTTACTCATCCTGTTTCAGCCTATCAATTATTGGCTGCACAGGGCAATGTGGAGGCAGAAAAGACACTACATCTAGTACATACAACAACATCTCTTCAAAGGGACAAAGCTGCTATTAACAAGATGCCTTCAACAGCTGGTGAGTCATTTGAAGAATTTGGAGTAAATTCTGATGATGATGACTTTGTTTCTTCTGATGGAAGCATGAACTTAGGGGGAGCTGAAGGCCCTAGTTCTATTCCAAATCTACCTGAATGGGCCTTCATAAAGGAGTCTACAACAGGCCAATTCAATGTCTCCTTAGTCAAACAAATCAGTACTATCAAACAGGCCATTCAGAAAACTTCTCATGCTGGTACAAAGGCTATCCTTACAGCTCACTTGGACTCACTGCATCTCATGAAGTTGCAGCAAGTAAGACAGAATCTGAGTGTGGATGAACTCAGAAAGGATATTGCTGACTTGAAATCCTACAATTCTGAAAAATTGGATTCAGTCATGCCCTATGGTACAATGCAGGACATTTTGTTGAGATTGAAAAAGGAATCACATACTGAAAAGAGGTTGGCCAAATTGGAAGACAGAGTTCAAGTCATTGAAGATTCTATGGCCACCATTCTTCACAACCAACAATCTCAAACAAATCTACTTATGCAGCTGGCAAAAGCACAGGGCTTGACCCCTCTCCTTGATGATAACAAAAAGGGGGAGAGTAAAAGGGAAGGGGAAGGAGAGCCATCTACAAAAATCCAAATATCTAAAGTACTAGTTCTTGCCATCACTACTTCTCCAATCATTCAAATCAAAGGAAAGCCTGATGGAATTGATTTAATCCAGCTAGCAGCAGCTGAAATTCAAGTGAAAGAGCAAAGGAGGAGAATTGATGAAAGGATGCAACAGTTGTTTGGCTCTACACAAGATAAATCAATATATGTGAAACATAGCACAAAGGTTGAACCAATCAATATGGAGCACAAGCCAGAAAGGAGAAATAAGGTTGGAGAGACTTTTTTCAAGAATCTAAAACCTCTGGTTCTCAAGCCCAACACTAGATCCAGCAAGGACTCCACAAAAAACCCTCTAGACTTTGCTCAGATGAAAGAAGTGGACTTTCCTCTTCCAAAGCCTGATGAAGACAAAGTTTTGGGTACTAGCATCATAAAACACAAGGAGACCATGGATGAGGCAGTAAGGAGAAACATGGCTATTATCTTTAGAGAGGGAAAGAGCATATGTGTGATGCAAGGACATCCCAAATTCTCAATAGCCAAGAGGGAAGAAACCAAAAGGTTAAAGAAAGAAGCTGAAAAACTCAAGGCTGACAAAAGAGCACAAGCAAAGCTTGAACAAAAGCTAAAGTCAAGTCTAGTTGAAAATGAGAAAGGAATTGAAGTCAGGGGTGAAGACAAGATTGCAAACTTAGATGAGGTTTTTGGGAGTATATTTGGTGAAAGTATGGAGGAAAAAGAGGAATGGCAGAAGGGAAACAGAAGAAAGGCCAAGGCACATAGAAGGAGTAAAGGCAACACTGAAGAAACTAAATCTCTACCTTCCATACCTGAACCCCTTATTGCTGATCCCACTATAAACATCCATGGTGAACCAATCATCCCAAAAGAGGAACCTATTGATTGGGACACCATCAATTTGCCTACCTTTTTAACCACTCTTCCACTACCAAAGAAACAAAAAAGAAAATCCAAATCTACACCTCCCCTAAACTCTAAGAAATTCACTCAAAAACATAAACCTAACCCTAAGCCACCCATTTCTAAAGATGATTATGTTCACATCTGTGACATAAAAGAAATTTCAGACATTGAACTCTATCTGGATGAGCTGGAGGATGTAAGGGGAATTGCTGCTTACAGACAGCTACCAGAGAGATTGGTGTTCAGATACAAAGGAGCTGGGGAAAGAACATGGCCTCTCTACAGGATTCTGAATGAAGGCTACTCTACCTTGATCAGAGTCTTTTCAGCCATACAAAAGGATTCTGGCTTTACCAGGACTGCCAAGACTGAAATTCTCAACAAGATTGCCAACATAAGGAAAACTTGGAGGGAGCCCAATGCCTTGCCCAGAACCTTACACATTCAAGAAAGGGGAACTACAATTCACAAATCACCTCATTGGTTGATAGAATTCAGAGATGATAAAGGAGTCAGAAGATTTTTCAGACTTGAAGACCAACTCAAGATTGCCAGCAATGAAACTCTCAGAGAAATGCAATCTAAGTTGGATATCAGTGATGAAGATGAAGCTGAATTCTTCAGACAACTCCAACTCCAAATTGAGGAAAATGACAAAGGGCTAGGAAAGAAAACCAGAGATCAAAGAAGAAAAAGATGATTTGCTCAGGCTAGAGGAGCATCCTTGGAAATACTGTAAATCTTCAATTACCTTCTAGTACATACACTTTTGCAGCACTTTTGAATTTCTACTTAGTTTCAGTTCATATATTTGTTAAGTGTTTTGTTATCATCAAGTTAACCTTGAATTTATGTCTATAATTCTTATAGACATAAATAGGGGGAGATTGTTAGGAATATATGTGCATTAGTTTGATGATATGTTTAACAAAACACTTAAGTAGAAATCTAGTGTTTGTAGCCTCAACGGATAAGACCATTTTGGCTATCTGTTGATGGTGTAGCTTTACTTAGAAATAAGTCTAGTGTTGTAGCACATTTCAGTCTCTGAATTTGAGATATAAATTCTTAAATGTTGAGGGAAATTATAAGTCATGTTGACTACTAGAGGATATGCAGATAGGAAGGCCAATTGTAAGTATTTCATGCCTTGTAATTTTATATAAATGAAATGGTGTCAACGGATAACTTAAAGACCTTCAACGGATGAGAAACAAAGCTTCAACGGATGTCTCTAAAGCTTCAACGGATAACATCCTTCAACGGATGAGTGCATCAACGGATAGAGCTTCAACTGCTAACACATCAACGGATAAAGCCATCAACGGATGAAGGCTTCAACGGATGTTCTGTTAAATAGCAGTTGACAAGTGGTAGTTGTACCTATAAACAGAGGCACATGGGTTGACAGAGACAACTGAGATGTGGTAGCCTATTTCAGGAACATCAAAAAAAGCAGCCTTTCTACTCTAGTATAAAGAGGCAATAGTCAACAATGCACTGGAGTAAAATGGAGAAGAAACAAGTGGAGAACTTATTTTATTACTGTACTTTTTATCTTTGTCTTCACTTGTACACTTGGTGTTATATAAACCAAGTAGCAGCTAGTAATTAGAAGAGAATTTTTCCAGAGCTGTTTAGAAAAATCTTGAGAGAAAAATTATCTAGTTTGTACTAGGACGCAGCTGTGATCAACTTCTTGAATCACAGATTTTCTGAAATACCATCTCTGGTGGAACAACAATCCACCAGAAAAGTTTTTAAGGTCTGTTGTGTTCTTTACATTAGTGTTTGAATATATATCTGTCAGTATTAGCTTAAAGCAATTCATACACTTGTTTATCTTAAACACATAGCCTTTGAAACTGCTCAAAACTTGAAAAAGTTTTGAGATTTACATTCAACCTCCCTTCTGTAAATCTCATTGTTAGTTCATTAGGAATAACAATTATACTTGAACAAGGATTATAAGGCGGAGTTGATATTCACATCATATATGTTATGATTTAAAATTCAGCCTTATCGGCCTTCCATTGTAAATTGTACAATAATCTTTCCAAAGTGGAAGGAATGGGACTATCCTAGAATAAACCACGTATGTGGTGATCAGCCATATACGCAATTTTTCTCTACTAGTAGAAGGTATCAACCGACGTGCGATAATTAACCTAGCCATCTTTTGGCTTATCACGACACTACATGGCTTTTTTCATATTACCGTGCAAGTCTGAAACTCTGTGGCCACACGCGGTCCACATAACCATACAATGCGCCACTGCTCTCATGGTCGCTGCCCGATACTATCTCTTGACCGGGAAGGCCACATTCCAGTCCCAAGATAAACAACAATGATAACTTTCATTTTAAAACCCTTTCCAAAGGAATAGGTCATTTGGAGTTGACCTTCATTCAGATGATTTGTTCGTCAATATTTAACTCAATTGATCCTTGGGAGTTGTCAGAGTTTTGAACTTGAAATCATATTCAAATCCCTAACTATGATAGGGGAATACATATATATTGACTTCTTATTTTTCACTGGGCGAGGAAGCAAAACTCTTATGCTTCTAAACTAAGTTCCCCAAGATTTGATAAGTTTCAGATGGTTGATCCCTTTGTTGAGGTTTGAATAATTTAGAAAGTATCTTCGGGAACTACGTCTATTTTTAAATATTTTTTTAGAAGTCTGGAAAATATTTTTACTAAATATTTAGGGTTTCAGAATATTTTTAAATAAGGTTTAAATAATTAATGAATCTTAAATAAATAATTAAGACGGGAGTTGATACCCTATAAATACCTTTTTAATAGTTAAATACTTTTTTTTAAGTATAGTGAACTGATCTATGCAATATATTTTTAAATACTTTCTGGATATTTAATAATCCTTTAAGTATTATTTACAAAATAATCAATTAGATAAGGATATCCCTTAAATGAATATTCAAATACTTATTAAAGATATTGATAAAAATCAAATATCAAACGTTCGCTCAATATATATTACGCGAACGTACTTTGTTTAACAAAATCGAAATCTCTCACATTCGGCTAATCCCGGAATTAAATCATTTTTAAAACTATCTCTGACTCCCACTATAACGTATTATCTCGGAAATAAATTCCAACTTCTTGTACTTGTATGGAATGAAATTATATTTCATAAACAAACGCACATTATAGGCGTATTGAAATCATAGACAAGCATATATCATTCATTTATTTTAAACCGTAAAACATGGCATCATAATCACAATAGTATTTAAAGCATGGATATTATAAGATAGGATTTGGAAAACTTGCCTCGAGTGCTAGGGGAAATGTGGTCTCGGGGCTTCGGGTAACGATCTATAATCAAGGACCAACTTTCTATGTTAGTACGCGATCAACGATTCGTTTTTAAAAACTATCTTTCGTAACAACGCAAGTGTAACCAATCTCCATTTATCACATTCTTAACACTTAAATACCCAATTTATGGCATTGTTGAGTTTTAATATTGATCGCTCGTATTACCAAGTCCATTTCAAGTTTTAAGTTCGAATGTGAGAAAATGCGCGTCAAAACCTCCTTTTTACGCGTTTCTCTCTTGCGCTCTTTTTATTCAAACATTTCTATAAAATCGAAAACTTAATATTTTCATAAAATTCTTTTTGTAGTTTCTTCCTTAATATAATATCCAGTTAACATGTTTTTTCCAAAGTCAAATTAAAATTTTTAGGGTTCCAAATTCGTAACACAACTGCACTAATCCGTAGTTGTCTTTTCGCAGAAATGATTTTCACTAAAACGGCCATAACTCCTAAACCGTAAATCACATCGCAACATTCTTTGTATTTACAGAAACTAAAAAAAATATCTAGCTTTTAATTTCAATTGGTTCATAATTTACAGATTATTTCATGGCTGAACCTTCTGCACAATCCAGAACAAGTGCAACAAGTTCCAAACTTAACATCTACAACAAGATCTTGACATTTTCACCACTTATAACTAACATCAATACATATACTCTTCAAGATTCACTCATCTACTCATTATATACATCATCTAGTGTAACATCCAAGAACCACATCTCATAATATTTAAAACATAACAAGATTTAAACACTTAAACCTCAAGCACTCACAATCTTTTGAATCTTGAAACTATATAACATAAATCCTTAAAATTCAACCATAAAATTTTTAAGGGTGAAGAGTTATACCTTTCTTGGATCCTTAGAACACCTAGGAGGAGTGTATTAACCTTGGAGAAGCTTGATCTATCCTTAACAAGCCTTAAACTAACAAGAAAACATCAAGAACACAACTTAGTTTCTAACCAACAAAAACATGCCCAGCTTTGGACCACGATTTACCTATGAAATCCTTAATGAATGGTCATAAAACTTTTCGCGTACCTTGTATATGTAATGAGGAAGTTATGTCCAAATTTCATGATTTATGAAGCTCTAAAACTCAAGTTATAAATTTTTCTTTCCCCCTTGGTCTGAAAATCCGAACTGCTGATAATGAGGAGTGTGGGAGCTTTTCTTGACTTGGTTACTTGAGTGGTGTAATGTAAAATAGAAGTATGGGTTGATATATAATTATTTGGCAAAAATAAAAGTGGAGGTATGGCTTTATTATTTGTGTAGTGAAGTAGAAAAGTAGAAGCATGGTGCATGATACTTCTTGTATCCCCTACACTATTTATGCTACTATTCTAGTTTGATTTACTAACTACTAGTTACACTTCTAACTACTAGTCGAGTGTAGGATCTTGCATGGCCATCTTGCATGGCTTCCATTTACTTCTTATTTAATTTACACTCATGCACTTGTCATTTAATTTAAGGATATCTGTACTTATATTATCAGGAGATAATCATCAGAAGATGGATATCAGAACTTAAGTACTGAAGGACGTTCAGATAAGGACAGCAGCTGATTAAAGGAAAGAAGATCGAGACAAACATAAGAAGAGATATGCATGAAGAAGGAATTCTATGAAGAATAGAATACTTGGAAGAAAAGATATCTGATTGATATATTTTAGGAAGCAGAATTATATTCCATATCAATTAGCGATTATCTTGTAACTGTGTAGTATATAAACACAGACATAGGGTTTACACTATAAGTGTTATCATATTCGAGAAGATTATTCATTGTAACCCTAGCAGCTCTCGTGATATTTGTTCATCACTGAGAGGTAACAGTTCCATACTGTAACAGAGTTTATTGTTTCAATAAAGTTTGTTTTCTGTTACTTGAGTTATTAAAGTTCGATTTGATTGTGCTTTATACTGTATTCACCCCCTCTACAGTGTGTGTGTGACCTAACAAGTGGTATCAGAGCCTATCTGTTAACGCACAAACAGTTTAAGATCCAAACACAATCATGTCTGACACAGAAACTCCAACTAAGCCCACCAAAACTGAAGAACCTCCAAAGACACAAATTTAAAGTCGGTATGAGACCATCAGAGTTCCCATACTGAGACCATCTGAATATGCCATATGGAAGGTGAGGATGACCATGTTTCTGGAAGCTACAGATCCAGAATATCTTGATAGAATCAATGAAGGACCTCACAAACCAACCAAGCTCGCTGTTGCAGTTGCAGGTGAAGCAGCAAAGACTGTACCAAAGGAGAAGAGTGATTACACTACTGAAGATATCGCATCAATTTCTAAGGATGCTAAGATACGACACTTACTGCATAGTGCCATTGATAATGTAATGTCAAACAGGGTAATTAACTGCAAGACTGCAAAGGAGATATGGGATGCTCTGGAAACAAGGTGTCAGGGAACTGATACAATTAAGAAGAACAGGAAGACAATACTCACTCAAGAGTATGAACACTTTGACTCAAAGGCTAATGGGTCATTGACTGATTTATATGATAGATTTGTCAAACTCTTGAATGATTTGTCACTGGTTAATAAGGAGTATGATTTTGAAGATTCAAACCTTAAATTCCTGTTAGCTCTTCCTGAATGCTGGGATTTGAAGGCAACAACAATAAGAGACAACTATAATCTTGATGAAACAACTCTTGATGAAATTTATGGAATGCTCAAGACTCATGAACTTGAGATGGAACAAAGAAGCAAGAGGAAAGGAGGAAAGTCAAGGACAGTTGCTCTTAAGGCTGAAGAAGAATCCCCCAAGGCAGCTACCTCAAGGAAAGACAAGGGTAAAGCTATTTTCACAAAGTCTGATACTGAGTCATCAAGTTCTGAAAGTGATGATGACTCAGAATCTGAAAGCTTGCCTGAGACTGATGCTGATGAGGAGATGATGAAGTTGTGTGCTCTTATGGTGAAAGGGATCACAAAGATTGCATACAAGAAGTTCAGGAAGGGAAAGAAGTTTTCCAGGAAAGGCACAAGTTCTGATAAGAAGAATTTCAGAAGATCTGAGGGTAGAGGAGGAAAGTCTGACAGAGGAGATTATACCAATGTCAAATGCTATAACTGTGGTGAGAAAGGCCACATATCTCCTGATTACAAGAAAGTGAAGAGTGACAAAGGCAAGGCTCTTGTCACAAAGAAGAAAAGCTGGACAGACACCTCAGAATCTGAAAGTGAGGAGAATTATGCTTTGATGGCAAATGCTGATAAAGCAAGTGCTGAAAGCAGTTCTGAAGCTGCTGAATCAAAGGTACCTCAGACTACTTATGCTTTTCATACTGGTGATATTAATGAGTTGAGAAGATATCTTAAAACCATGTTTGTTAGTTATAGAGATCAAACCTTAACATGTGAAAGATTAACTTCTGAAAATCTTGCTTTCAAGAAAAGAAATGATTTCTTAGAAAAAGAGTTAGTTATGTTCCATCAAACTCAGAAAGATAGAGATGATGCTTTTTATATTAGGGATGAAGTGCTAAAAATGAATGAATCTCTAAAAACTGAGTTAGAAAAGGAAAGAGAGGTTATCAGGACTTGGACTAACTCTGGCAGAACAACTCAAAATTTGCTAAGTAGTGAAAACTGGAAAGAGGGCTTAGGTTATGGAGAGGATAAGAATGATAAAGGAACTATAGAAATTAAGCATGTTGTTAAGCAAAAGCCAAAGTTAAAACCTGTTAAGTTTGTAACTGTAAAGTCTGATAATGAGAAATCAGAAGTTAAAAAGGGATTAACTTCTGACAAACTAAAACAGGAAAAGACAGCTGAAGTAAACATAGGCTTAATGACTAAGAAGCAGCTTAAGCATAAGCTGAAAGATGTTAAGAACGCAAACAAGGTAAAATCACCTAGGAAAAATAGGAATGGAAAGGAAGGTGTGAATAAAAGCAATGATTATAAGCCTGTTCCTGATGCTCCTAGGAAAATATGTCATAACTGTGGAAGTTCTAACCATCTTGCTTCTTTTTGCAGGAAGAATAAGAACATAAACTCCTTACCTTCAAGGTCAGGAGTTAAGAGTCAGTCTGTTAGATATAAGCCATAAAATCCTTGTTTTTATTGTGGTAGTTTATGGAATTCTATTTATACTTGTAAGGAATATGATAGTTTGTACTATGATTATTATCAAATAAAACCTTCTTAAATGAAAGTTTCCATTGTTCCTTCTAGTGTAAATTCTGATTCAAAGTCTGATAGTGTAAATTATGATAAGAAAAATGTTAACATAAACGCTGATGCTAAATCTGCTGCAAATGTTAACAAACTTGATAAGGCCAAAGGATCGAAGCAAGTCTGGGTCCTTAAAACTAATCATTAATGGTCTTTCTGATTGCAGGGAAACAGGAAAAACATCCTAGTTCTGGACAGTGGATGTTCAGGACATATGACTGGAAATAAAGCCCTGCTATCAGACTTTGTGGAGAAAGCTGGCCCAAGTGTTTCTTATGGAGATGGAAACATTGGAAAAACATTGGGATATGGCAATATCAATCTTGGGAATGTCATCATTAAAGAAGTAGCTCTGGTCTCAGGACTTAAACACAATCTGCTGAGTATAAGTCAAATCTGTGACAGAGGTTATCATGTTGATTTCTTTGAAGAACACTGTGAAGTTGTGAGTAAATCTACAGGCAAAGTTGTTCTGAAAGGATACAGGCGTGGTAACATTTATGAAGCTAAGCTTTCAACAAGTACTGATGGTTCTGCAATCTGTCTGATGAGTAGAGCATCAATTGAAGAAAGCTGGAATTGGCACAAGAAACTCTCTCATTTAAATTTCAACAATATAAATGAGTTGGTCAAGAAAGATCTTGTGAGAGGATTGTCAAAGTCAGTATTTGCTCCTGATGGCCTTTGTGATTCTTGTCAGAAGGCCAAACAAAGAAAATCCTCATTCAAGAGCAAAACTGAATCATCAATTCTTGAGCCTTATCACCTACTACATGTTGATCTATTTGGTCCAGTGAATGTCATGTCTATTACAAAGAAGAAATATGCCTTGGTCATAGTAGATGAGTTCACCATATACACATGGGTGTATTTCTGTTGGATTTATATCGCAGCGGAGGCATGGTAAAACACTTTTACACATATAAAATCCAAATAAAAGCATATAAATCGTGATTAAAACATATGAATCGATTAATAACCTTTAATAGCGATCCAAAAGCAATGATCGGAGATCCTTAGCAGCTGCTCCTCAAACGTGAAGCACTCCACCGGTATCCACCAAGAAAACGACGTTAAGGAGGAGGAGGAGGTGGAGAGAATTAGGTTTTCTAAAAACTTTTGGGTTAGAATAAAAATAGGGTTTATAATAGTATATTTATAGGAAAAAATTTCAGCTGAATTTTCCCATAAAATATTATTATTATTAACCCTTTATTATTCACATTAATAATTAAAACACCTTTTAATTATTAATCCTTTTTCTAAACACTTTAGAAATAATTCTCTGTTATGGATAAAAAACTAAGGTTATTATTTGCTGTATTTATTACTAAGATTCGGGAGCTCAAGGCCTTTA
The DNA here is from genome assembly GCF_009905375.1 of Apium graveolens. Taxonomy (NCBI): domain Eukaryota; kingdom Viridiplantae; phylum Streptophyta; class Magnoliopsida; order Apiales; family Apiaceae; genus Apium; species Apium graveolens. Next base: position 108,818,770 of record NC_133652.1, read on the forward strand.
ATGGCTGCTCTCGTGCTTCGTGGCTCGATCTGCCTTTACGAGATGCCTACGTATCTCTGTGAATTAGAGAATCAAGCCAAAAAACGTAGTTCTTGTTTGTGGGGTGAGACCCCTTATATAGATGTTGGGAGTCCTTGAATTGGACTTGGTATAGGAGACCTGGTGGGCAAGTCTCATAATTAGAATTGACTTAGGAGTCCTAGGAAGTAGGAAGTTGATTCCTTATCCTTTTAGGTCCCCTTAAGGCTAATCTATAAGGATTTATATCCTTATCGGGACTCTTCTCAATAGCTGATTTTTCCCTTATTAATTAATTACGAAATTAATTAATAATCAGGGCTTTTGGGCCTTTTTTATTCCACCAGGCCTGATCTGGCCCGTCAGGCTTAACCTTTCTGGTCTGAATATCATACATCCTCTTATTGGGCCTAGCAGCCCATTAATCATAAAATCGGAACTTATTTATCCCTATCATTTACCCCCCAACTTTTGGGAAACATTGATTAGGTTTCGCAGAAGTTAAATCTATTCGTTCCCTTACAGGGTTTCATTTTTGCGTAAAGTATGGAGCGACCTATACATTTACAATGAATCTTCCTTTTATTCAGGAATCATCTTAATTTCCAGGAATTTTTCCCTAATTTTCTGGAATTTTCCTTAATTTTCTGGATTTTTCCCTAATTTACTGGGATTTATCCTTAATTTTCTGGATTTTTCCCTAATTTACTGGGATTTATCCTTAATTTCTGGATTTTTCCCTAATTTACTGGGATTTATCCTTAATTTCTGGATTTTCCCCTAATTTCTGGGATTTTCCTTTAATTTTCTGGATTTATTCCTTATTTCTGAAAATATTAACATTTTTCAGGAAATATTTAGGGAATTTCCTTATTTTTCTAATTAAATGATCAGAAAAACAGAACTTTTGCTGCTCAATACATCCTAGGCGTTGTTGATCCACGCCTAGGAGACAGTTTCCTAACAACGTCTAGGAAACTTGCGTCCTGGGCGTTGTTGGAGGCTGATGCTTCCTGGGCGTTGTTGATCCACGCCTAGGAGACGGTTTCCTAATAACGTCTAGGAAACTTGCGTCCTGGGCGTTGTTGGAGGCTGATGCATTCATAGATCCTAGACGTCGTGCACCCACGCCTAGGAGACAGTTTTCTAACAACGTCTAGGAAACTTGCGTCCTGGGTGTTGTTGGAGATAGATGCTTCCTGGGCGTTGTTGATCCACGCCTAGGAGCCACACTCCTCACAACGGCTAGGGACAATGCACCCTGGGCGTTGTTGAGGACAGACGTTTCCTGGGCATTGTTGATCCACGCCTAGGAGCTACACTCCTCACAACGGCTAGGGACAATGCACCCTGGGCGTTGTTGAGGACAGATGCTTCCTGGGCGTTGTTGATCCACGCCTAGGAGCCACACTCCTCACAACGGTTAGGGACAATGCACCCTGGGCGTTGTTGGGGACAGATGCTTCCTGGGCGTTGTTGTACCACGCCTAGGAGCCACACTTCTAACAACGGCTAGGGACGATGCATCTTGGGCGTTGTTGAGGCTGTTCGAGCCTTGATTCATTCAATGAACTTTGATTTTAAATCTTTTCAAAATTCAAATCTTATGGGTTTCCCGCCTTTTTCTTAGGCCCAGGCCCGTTTGTGCATCTTTGAGCTCCTCTATATAAGAGGTGGAGTGTGAGTTCATTTCTCACACTTCACTTTCACAAAAATTTCTAAACTTCAACTCTGCAATTAGTCTCTCAAGAATCGCCACCTCCAAGCGATTTCCGGCTTTCTACTCCGCCGCTTTCTGGGCTCATTTTGAAGATTCCGTTTGAATCTTCATCTTCTTTACTTATTTTCAAGAGCTTCCTGGGTTTTTGTCTTCATCCATGGCGGATTCTGATTCATCTCACTCCCATGTCCCCCAAGCTGTTGCCCGTCCCTCTAGGGCCAGCCGAGGTAAAAAATCTCTTGTACATTCCTTAGTTATTTCTCTTAGGGATCTTTTAACCGAATTTGGGCAAGCCTTTCCTAACATGTTACACTTAGATGCATATAATTATCCTTCTAGATTTGGTCCAGATCAAGTTGGTACCATAGCCCGCCTTTTTGGCATTTCTCACCCTTATAGGGCCGAGGCTCCAGGCCCAAATGATAGGGCCTGCTACCCAAAACCTGGGGCCATTCGGGTCTATAAGGAAACCTTCTATGCTGGTTTTCGCCTACCTCCTCATCCTTTTGTTTTTCGCCTTTTGGCTGAGGCCCGAGTCTGTCCGACCCAACTCACACCCAACTCTTGGCGTTTTATTCACTGTTATATGGCCCAATCTCGTAAACACGGTTTTGAGCCAAATGTTTGTGTCTTTCGTTATTTATTTAAATTTGTAAATGCTTCTGAGGACCAAGGATGGGTCAAAATAGTTCATAGATCCTTGGCTCGTTCCTGCTTTATTTCTGGCACCAATCCCGACTCGTATCCAACATGGAAGAGTGAGTGGTTTTATATATTTCTGGATTCCGAGGAGGGTTGGGACCATTTTTTCAGGCCCAACTTCTCAAAAAGTATAGACGGGTCTTTAAGAGACCTAAAATTGGGGATAGATGAGGATGCGGCCATCAAGGCCATTACTGCTGATAACTTGCACCATTGCGCTCTCATCCTTTCAGAGGGTAATTTGCAAGGTTTAGGTCTAAGTGACCTTGGTCCCGAGGGTATTTCTTTCCCCTTTTTGTTCCATTTCCTCCATTCTCTATTTTTCCTTTTTCTTACGTGCTCGTATTTGCCTGCAGCTAGGGCCGCTTTGGACACGATCTTCAAGAAGCGGGAGGCCCGTGCCGCCAAGGGCTCTGCTGTTGAGACCCACCGCGACAAGCGGGTTAGCATTGGTGACGGCCCTTCAGTCACGGTTCAGGAGGCCGTCCCTACCTTTTTATCCCAGAGGCCTCCTAGCCTTGATGAAGATACCTCTCCCTTCACCGTCACTTGGGGCCTTCAGAGGAGGGACACGGTGGTAGGGAGTTCCGAGGCTGCCGCCGTTTGGTCTCAGAGTGTGATCACGCCTCGTGACAGGGCTGAGATCGTGGAGTCTTCTGATGACCTACAGATTGAGCGTCTGGGTGCTCAGGCCGTGGCTTCTGTAAGCCTCTTCCTTTTTTAACTGTTTTTTTTATTACTTACGATACTTTGATATGTTCGTGCAGATGAATACCTATCTCCAGGCTGCCCTTCACAATTTGAAGGATGTGAGGACCAGCCTAACTATTGCTGAGAGGGACAGGGATAGGTACCTCAAGGCTTCCGAGGCCAACTTCACTCGTTTCCGTGAGGTAGAGAAGGAGCTGGCGGATGAGAAGGAGAAAGTTCGTAAGCTGGAGCTGGATGCTCAAAGGGCCCGAGCTGAGGTGATAGCTGAGTATAAGGCATCTCAGGACTTTCAGGATGTCCTAAATGCTGAGTACGATGCTAACTTCCCGGAGACCTTTTCTAGCTGTTGGGAGCAGATAGTAGAGGAGATTGGGAAGAAGATTCCGGAGGTGACTCTCACTGCCTATCCAGTCCATGATATTCCTGGGAAAGAGCTTCTTCTTGATGATATCCCTCTTTCTCCTATTCTTGCTTCTTCTGCTGAGGTCGAAGCTGTTTCTCCTCGAGGTGCTGATCCTGTTCCAGTTCCTTCTTCTGCTGCCGATGAAGGAAACATCGATGATGACTTCTTCAAGGATCTTTGAGTATTTTGTTTTTCTTGTTTGGCCCATTGTGGCTTTCTATGTATTGACTTAATCGTATTCAGAACTTATTACCCTTCGGGGCTTATATTCTATATGTTGCTTTTCTTGCCTCTTTCTGTTTTGACTTTACAATCTTAATATGCATTTGAATCTTAAACATCCTTAGATTGAAATAATTTCAAACTCTTTAATATGAAGTCTGGTTTTTCAAAACCTTACATAGCATGGGTTCGACCCTAATTAATAATAACTAGACAAAGTAAATTCTACTGGAATATAAAATCCTACGCAAGCAAAGCTTCCAGATGCTTTTAAACCTACTTGTCACAATGACAAGTGAGAATCGTACTTCACCTATCTTACACGTAGTAAACCTTCAGGTTTTGTGCGTGCCAGGTCCTCGGGACTTCAAAACCATCCATAGTTTCCAGCTTGTAGGTTCCTCTACCCTGAATGCTCTTGACTCTGTACGGCCCTTCCCAATTTGGGGCTAGCTTTCCTTTCTGTCCGACACCAGAAGCCTCTATTTTTCTCAAGTCTAGATCGCCTTGTTTAAAAAACCTTTCTTTAACCCTTAGGTTGTAGTAGAATGAAGCCTTTTTCTGATATTCTACTATCTTTGCATGTGCCGTATCTCGCACTCCATCGATCAGATCCAAGGCTAACCTCTGCCCTTCCTCATTTTCTTCTGCATTGAAAGCCTGAATCCTTGGAGAGGAATGTGATATCTCTACTGGAACTACTGCTTCTGCCCCATACGCCAACATGAAGGGAGTTGCTCCTGTCGTAACTCTACAGGTAGTCCTATAGGCCCATAATATGGGAAGTATCTCATCCACCCAATTATTTCTTGACTTCTCGATCCTTTTCTTTAATCCATCCAGGATTATTCGATTTGCTACTTCTGCTTGCCCATTAGCTTGTGGGTGAGCCACAGAGGTGAACCGTAACTCAATTTCATTTTCTTCACAATACTTCTTGAATTCCTCGTTGTTGAATTGTGTTCCATTGTCAGTGACGAGGATACGGGGAATTCCATATCGGCACATAATGTTTTCCCACAGGAATTGTGCAACCTGCTTAGTTGTGATTTTGGCCAAGGGCTTGGCTTCAATCCACTTAGTGAAATAATCAATGGCTACAATCAGAAACTTCCTTTGTGTTGTGGCCATAGGGAAAGGCCCTAGAATATCCATCCCCCACATAGCAAAGGGGATTGGGGAGTTGATAGAGGTCAGCATCTCGGGGGGTTTTCTAACAACTGGTGCATACTTCTGACAGCGATCACACTTCTTCACATATTCTTTGGTATCAGCCATCATTTCTGGCCAATAGAAGCCTAAACGGGTTATCTTATGAGCCAAGGCCCTGCCCCCCAGGTATTGCCCACAAATACCTTCTTGCACTTCCTTAAGAGCCAAGCGTGCCTCATCGGGCCTGAGACACCTTAAGTTAGGAACCACGAAAGATCTTTTATATAGAATCCCATCTATCAAAGAGTACCTTAGTGCTCGAATAGTTAACTTCCGTGCTTCAGTTGCATCACTTGGCAACCAATCGATCTGAATGTGAGCCTTGATGGGATCAATCCATGACGTCCCCAGGCCTATGGGAGCCACAAGCTTAACATCTATGCTTCGTGTCTTCAATACACGGAAGTATACACTTTCTGAACTTTCTTCTATCTCAGATGAAGCAAACTTTGATAGCGCATCTGCCTTAGCATTTTCTTCCCTTGGAATGTGTTCAACATGGCATTCATTAAATTGAGTCATCACAACCCTTACTAGGCGTACATACTTAGCCATCGTATCATCCCTTGCCTCAAATTCTCCCTTTACCTGGGATATGATAAGCTTTGAGTCTCCGCCGACCTTTAAGTTTTTGACTCTAAGTGTCCCAGCTAGACCAAGGCCAGCTATCAGGGCTTCATATTCTGCCTCATTATTTGTGGTTGGGAAGTCTAGCTTCATAGCATACTCAATTAAGAACTCATCAGGGCTTTGAAAAACCAACCCTGCTCCACTGGAGTTTGTTTTTGATGCTCCATCAAAATAGAGAACCCAATACTCTTTATCACCCTTCTCTTTGCTTTCATTATCGACTCCCTTGTCTTGAGGTATGGCATCTTCCTGCCCCCCGACTTCTTGGTTGGGTATGGTACATTCCACCACGAAGTCAGCTAGTGCCTGGGCTTTTATGGCCGTACGTGGCTTATACTTGAGATCGAACTCTCCCAACTCTATTGCCCACTTAATCAATCTCCCACTTGCCTTGGGACTGTGAATGATATTTCTCAGTGGCTGATTCGTTAGCACCTCAATCCGATGAGCCTGAAAGTAAGGACGCAGTTTTCTTGAAGCCATTACCAAGGCTAGAGCGAATTTCTCAATAGTTGAATAATTCAACTCAGCGCCATGCAAAATTTTGCTAACATAGTATACGGGTTTCTGGACCTTCAGTTCCTCCTTAACCAACACCGCGCTCAAGGCGCTCTCTGAAACAGCCAAGTACAAGAATAAAACTTCATTCAGAACTGGCTTGGCCAACAACGGGGCCTGGCCCATATACTTCTTTAACTCTTCAAATGCCTTCTGATTTTCCTCACTCCATACAAAGCCTTTGATGCTCTTTAGTGACTTGAAAAATGACAAGCACTTGTCTCCTGACTTGGAGATGAATCATCCTAGCGCAGCAACCCTTCCTGTGAGCTTCTGAACATCCTTGATGGTTTTTGGTGGTTCCATGTCCAGGATCACCTTTATTTTATCGGGGTTAGCCTCAATTCCTCTTTTTGAGACCATCAATCCCAAGAATTTTCCAGATCCTACTCCGAAAGCACACTTCGTAGGATTCAACATCATCTTGTGGTACCTCAGGACCTCAAAAGCTTCCCTTAAATGGGCTATATGATCAGTCTTTACTAGACTCTTGACTAACATGTCATCAACATAAACTTCCATAGTCTTACCAATAAGATCCTTAAAAATTTTATTCACCAACCTTTGATAGGTGGCTCCTGCATTCTTGAGACCAAACACCATAACAAGATAACAATAAACACCAAAGTCAGTGATGAATGATACCTTTGGAATGTCATCCTTATGCATTTTGATCTGGTTGTATCCGCTAAATCCATCCATGAAACTCAGCATCTCATGTCCAGCAGTGGCATCAATCAAAGTATCAATTCTAGGCAGCGGAAAACAGTCTTTGGGGCATGCATCATTCAAATTAGTGAAGTCTATTCACATCCTCCACTTTCCATTAGCCTTCTTCACCATTACAGGGTTTGCCAACCACTCCGGAAATTGAATCTCCTCAATGAAACCAGCCTCTAAGAGCTTTTCTACTTCCTGTTTTATAGCCTCTTATCTTTCCGGGGCAAAATTTCTTTTCTTTTGTTTCACTGTCTTCCGGCTTGGATCCACGTTTAGCTTGTGAGTAATTAACTCCGGATCTATGCCTGGCATATCAGCTGCGGACCATGTAAACACATCACTATTTTCTTGCAAAAATTTCACTAACTTCCCTCTAAGGGGCTCCTCTAATGTGGCTCCAATGAAAGTCATCATCTCAGGATTCTTGGGGTCTAAAGGAACCGAAACCAATTCTTCTGCTGGCCTTCCTCTATTCTCATCATTTTCTCGAACATCCATATCTTCAATAGGAAGAACCTGCCCCCCGACTCCATCTGCCCTCAAAGAGGCCACATAACAGCTTCTAGCCATTTTTTGATCTCCTCTCTCTTCTCCAATCCCGTTTCGGGTGGGAAACTTCATGACTGAATGGTAGGAAGAGGGGACTGCCTTGAAGGCATGTATCCCTGTTCTCCCCATGATAGCATTATAAGTTGAACTAGCCTTTACCACCATGAAATCCAGCATCTGCGTTGCTTGCCTTGGCTCCGTACCTATGGTGGTTGGCAATTTGATTATCCCTTCCACATGACATTCTACTCCAGCAAATCCATATATCGGCATGTCGGTTGGTGTCAACTGGAAGTCGTTATACCCCATCCTTAGAAAGGTGTCATGGAGCAAGATATCCACAGAAGCACCATTATCCACAAGGACCCTCTTAACCGGGCTATTTCCTATTATCGGTGTTATGACCAGCGGGTCGTCATGGGGAAACTTCACACCCTCTAGGTCGGAATCATCAAAAGCCAATGTTACTTCTGTCCTGGCCCTCTTCGGGGCTTCTCCAACAATATGCATAACCTCCCTAGTATATGCCTTTCTGGAATTTTTGGACAATCCAGCAGCAGTTGGACCTCCAAAGATCGTGTTTATCACTGGCCCTCGAGGGCGTCGCGGTCCTCCAAAAATTGCATTTATAACCGGCCCTCTAGGTTGGGGATTCCGCCCCTGATCGTCTTGGTCCCTCCTACGATCTTCAAAGTTCTTCCTTCCATTATTATTTCTGTCCCCTCCATCTCCAGTATACTTGTTCAATCTTCCTTTTCGAATCAAAAACTCAATTTCATCTTTTAATTGCCTACACTCATCGGTGTCATGGCCAACATCTTTGTGAAACCTGCAATACTTGCCCTTATCTAGCTTGGTGGGATCAACCTTCAAGGGCTTAGGCCAGCGAATATCTCTGTCTTTCTCAATCTCCATCAAAATCTGACTTCTGGGAGCATTCAGCTTAGCGTATTCAGTGAACTTTTGCCCAGGTCCTCCCTTCTTGGGGGTTGAATCAGGGTTTTGTTCGGTTCTAAGATATTTGTCCTTAGCGATATACTCCAAATCAGTTTTTCGTTTCTTGCCTCCAGTGGGGTCATTACTTACTACGGTCTTCCTCATGCTTTCTTCAACCTTGATATACTTCCCTGCCCTCTCTTGGAGCTGCAACATGCTCTCAGGGGGTCGTTTGGCCAAAGACATCTTGAAAAACTCATCCCTAGTTCCTTGTTGCAGTGCTATCATGGCTACCTTATCATCAAGGTCTGGGACTTTTAAAGCCTCCTTTGTAAAACGATTCAGGTAATCTCTTAAGGATTCCTTAGCTCCCTGCACAAGACTCATAAGAGATGCTGAACTTTTCTCATGGACTCTTCCACTGATGAATTGCTTAATAAAAGCCTGACTTAATTCTCTGAATGATCCAATAGAGTTTGGGGGCAGGCGACTGTACCATCTTTGAGCCATACCCGACAGGGTTTGAGGGAAAGCCCGACACTTTATAGCATCATTCACGGGTTGCAGCAGCAGTGCATTAGAGAATGTCCTAACATGATTAGCGGGGTCACCCGTGCCATCATAGGCTTTGATAGTGGGCATCTTGAATTTTCTTGAAATATGGGCATTCATTATTTCTTCTGTGAAAGGTGGAGTTGGATCATCAGGATCTCCAAGGGGAAGGAGATTGCTTGGATCAGTTCTTGGGACAACAGCCCTTCTTCTTACCGGACCATCCAGGTCTATGATAGGAGGAGGATTTCTCCCCCTAGGAGGTATGTGGGGTCTGGTGGCCTGGTGAGCCTCCAAATCATGCCTCAGCCTTTGGATTTCAGCCTCATGAGCCCTGATCCTTTCCTGCACTTCTTGGGGATTCGCCCCTGGGGTGCTTTGGGGGCGTTGCCTTCCATCGGCCATTGGCTCTTTTCCAGGACGCCTCCTTCTCGGGGCCACTTCATCATCCGAAGATTCGGAGTCTCTCTCAGTGTATGGACCAGAAAATTCCCGATCCTCAGGGATAGGACCCAAACCTCGTATATAGGGGGGCGACCGCCCTCGTGCTTCACTTCGCCCAGCATATCCGCTTCCTCCAACCTCAGGGTGAAGGGGCATCCCATAAGGGGGGTTAGTAGTAACAATAGTTGAATATTCATACCCGACGGGTCGAGAATTCACAGGTATATGTATTTGTTGAACTTGAGGATTCGTACCTTGAATCGGGGGAGTTGTCCCTTGTAGCTGGGGTTGAGTTGCCCCTGTCTGGGCTTCCTCCTGAGTAGATGCATAAGTTGAATGGGGAGGAACCTCCACGGTTGATGAAATCACCTGGGTTGGTGTGCCTTCCTCTAGAGCTCCAATTGTTCTCCGTGTTCTCGTCATGGTTGTTGTTGTTCCCCACAGTCGGCGCCAAATGTTATGGATAAAAAACTAAGGTTATTATTTGCTGTATTTATTACTAAGATTCGGGAGCTCAAGGCCTTTAATGGCTGCTCTCGTGCTTCGTGGCTCGATCTGCCTTTACGAGATGCCTACGTATCTCTGTGAATTAGAGAATCAAGCCAAAAAAACGTAGTTATTATTTGTGGGGTGAGACCCCTTATATAGATGTTGGGAGTCCTTGAATTGGACTTGGTATAGGAGACCTGGTGGGCAAGTCTCATAATTAGAATAGACTTAGGAGTCCTAGGAAGTAGGAAGTTGATTCCTTATCCTTTTAGGTCCCCTTGAGGCTAATCTATAAGGATTTATATCCTTATCGGGACTCTTCTCAATAGCTGATTTTTCCCTTATTAATTAATTACGAAATTAATTAATAATCAGGGCTTTTGGGCCTTTTTTATTCCACCAGGCCTGATCTGGCCCGTCAGGCTTAACCTTTCTGGTCTGAATATCATACATTCTCTTATTGGGCCTAGCAGCCCATTAATCATAAAATCAGGACTTATTTATCCCTATCATTCTCTCTCTTAATTTAATTTCCAAAAATTAAATTCTTAATTAATAATATTAAGAACTTTTCTTAATTAATTTATAATCAATTAAATCTCATTTAATCAATTATTAAATTTGCCAATTAATTATTTATTTCATAAATAAATAATTATTAGCCATTATTAATTAATTCCTCCACCGTTAAATCATTCTCTTTTTATGGTGTGACCCTGTAGGTTCAATATTAAGCCGGTATTAGAAATAAATAATAATAAAACTATTTTATCATTATTTATATAAATTCTCTAATTTATTAAATATGATTAATTAATTAATCATATTTATTCTACATCGTGAGGGATACTTCTCAGCATATCGCGACTATCTGGATAATATGAATTCACTGCTTAGAATACCAAGAACCTATTCAGTGAATAGTTACCGTACAATAAACTCCTTCTACCCTACAATGTCCTGATTAAATACAAGGCATGGATCTCGTGTCAAGCCTATCTAATTTAATCACTTGCTCACCATTTACGATGCTTAGTTCTATGCAAATTAGAAACTTCTTTCTAATTTCATTCACTCTGGTCAGAGATTCCTGAACTAGCATAAGTGGATCAGCCTTGAACATTCTCTTCCTTCACTGGAAGGGGTAGATCCTTTATTGATCATACACTATCTTCGTGTACAATTTCCTATACCCAGTAGAGCCCTAATTATTTGTCCCTGGAGACTAAGAACTAAACCAAAGCATAGTTCGGTGTACACAAGATGACTATGATGACCTCAAATCTAAGGATACTTGTACAACTATCACTATGTGAACAACTGCTGACACGTGAGTGAACTCCATCAGTTGTTCAGCTGTGCGAGTCATGTTCAGTGAACTTATTCTATAATAAGCACCTACATACTAGCTATAGTGTCACCACACAAATGTCTATGAGAACAGACATCCTTCATAATGAAGCAAGCATAGTATGTACCGATCTTTACGGATTATTAATTACCAGTTAGTAATCCTATAACCCGGAACTATTTAAGTTTAGAGTTATCATCTTTTAGGTCTCACTATTATGATCTCATCATAATCCATAAAAGCTTTACTCTAAACTATGGTATATCTTATTTAAACACTTAAATAGATAGAGCCCGTAATAAAAACAAAACAAGTCTTTTATTAATATCAATGAAATCAAAACAGATTACATAAAAAGTTATTCCTAAATCCTAATACATGATTGGACTTAGAGCATATTCCTTTCAATCTCCCACTTGTACTAAAGCCAATCACTCTGTTATCTAATACCCATCTTGTCTTTATGACGATCAAAGTGACTTTCATAAAGTAGCTTTGTGAGTGGGTCTGCTATGTTGTTATGTGTGTCAACTCTATTTCAATACAACACAAGAAATGTTATCGCGCTTCCACTAACCCTTTTGTAGGCACATGGTTCATCTACTTTTTTCATAAAATCAAACTCTTTGATTGTCTCATCAAAACGGATGTTCCATCTACGAGAAGCTTACTTTAAACCACATATGGTTCGCAGCAGCTTACACACTAGGTTTTCATTTCTCTTGGAAAGAAAACCATCTGGCTAATTGCCAGATCTCATAGTCATAGTAAGCAGCAATCGCAAGCAAAATCCGAACTGATTTTAACAGGGCTACAGGTAAAAGGTTTCATCAAAGTCAATCCATTGCCTTTGTTTAAATCCTTTTCCCAAAAGCCTGGCCTTAAAGGTCTCCACTAGGCCATCTGCTCTAATCATTCTTTTATATCCCGTATACATAGATTTCATTCCGGATTTCATGGCACTATGCCATTTCTCTGAGTCAACACTACTCATAGCCTCATTATAGGTCACAGGGTCGTCATCATTAATGATCGACAACTCATTGTCATTCTCAATGACAAGGCCATATTACCTCTCAGGTTGGCGAGACACTCTCCCTGACCTACGAATGGGCTGTTCCACAGAAGGTTGTTCAGTCAGAACAGGTGTTTCCACTTGATCCGTAGTAGTTTGTGCTTCTTGAACTTCATCAAGTTCAATTTTGCTCCCACTGTTTCCTTCAAGGATAAACTCCTTTTCCAAGAAGGTAGCATGTTTGGAGACAAACACCCGATGATCGGTGTAAAAGTAATACCCTAAAGTCTCTTTAGGATATCCCACAAAACTACATTTTACGGATCGATATTCCAGCTTATCTGGTTCAACTTTCTTGACATAAGCTGGACATCCCCAAATCTTAACGTGTTTAAGACTCTGTTTCCTTTCTTTCCATATCTCATATGGAGTTTGAGGAACAGATTTGGAAGGCGCCTTATTCAGTAAATATGCTGAGGTTTCCAATGCATAACCCCATAGGAATACTGGAAGATTTGCATAGCTCACCATGGACCGAACTATGTCTAACAAAGTTCGATTTCTCCTTTCAGATACCAATCCGGAGGCGTCCACTGGGAGACTATACCATTTACTTTGAGATAATCCAGAAACTCTCCATTCAAGTATTCACCACCTCGATCTAATCGAAGAATTATAATACTATGTTTGGTTTGTTTCTCCACTTCATACTTATACTCTTTGAACTTTTCAAAGGCTTCGGACTTGTGTTTCATCAAACAGATATCCGAATCTAGATCTATTATCCATGAAAGTAATGAAGTATGAAAATCCACCCATGGCTTGCGTAGACATTGGTCCACATACATCTGTGTGTACCATTCCTAGCAAATTTGCAGCCCTCTCTCCATGTCTACTAAATGGAGACTGCAGTGCCACAATGAAGTGAGATTTTCATCATCCCTTTTATTTATTAGTTTGTTCAATCTGAAGTAAATTATGTCACATTTATACAGACCATTCTTTAAAGTACCACGTCCATAAAGAATATTATCTCAAAGAATAGAACATTCATTATTCTCAATAATAAATGAAAATCCAGCCAAGTCTAATATGGGAATAGAAATAATATTCCTCACAATCGAGGAAACAAAATAACAATTATTTAAAACAATAGTCTTGCCCGTAGGCATATGTAAATGAAATGATTCTACATCTTTAGCAGCAACTCTTGCTCCATTTCCCATCAGTAGAATCACCTCCTCTTCCTCAAGAGTCCTACTTCTCCTTAGTCCCTGCAATAAATTGTAGATATGAGAACCATAGGCAGTATCTAATACCCAAGTAGAAATTTAATTTAATGACATATTCACTTCTATCATGAACATACCTGAATCAGAAGCGGTAGTCTCACTACCCTTCTTCTTCTTCAATTCTGCAAGGTAAACCTTGCAGTTCCTCTTCCAGTGCCCCACCTTGTTCCAGTGAAAGCAAACAACTTTGCTCTTGGGGTCTTCAGCTTTTGGTGGAACCAGCATTTTCTCACCTACTTTCTTCTTCTTGGAAGGGTTCCTCTTCCTTTTCTTAGGATTGGAACTTTCACCAATTAGAAGAACAGAACTCTTCTTAGGGGGAAAATTCGATTCCGCAGTCTTCAACATGTTGTGGAGTTCAGGCAGGCTGACATCCAACTTATTCATGTGAAAGTTCACAACAAACTGCGAGAACGAACTCGGAAGCGATTGCAAGACCAAGTCTTGGCTCAGCTCCCCATCCATGGCAAAACCAAGTTGTCCAAGACGTTCAATCAAATTGATCATCTTAAGTACATGGTCATTCCCAGATGATCCCTCAGACATCCTACAACCGAATAGCTCCTTCGATATCTCATATCTAGCTGTCCTCCCTGCCACATCATACAACTCTTGTAGATGCATGAGGATAGTGTGAGCATCCATATGCTCATGTTGCTTCTGTAGCTCAATGTTCATGGAAGCTAGCATGATGCATTGAGCAACATTTGCATCATCTACCCACTTACGATACATAACATGTTCATCATTATGTGCATCACTAGCAGGTTCAGTAGGCTTAGGTGAGTCAATCACGTATTCCAGCTTCTCAATCCTGAGAACAATTCTCAAGTTTCGAAGCCAGTCAGCATAATTAGGACCAGTCAATTTGTGAGCATCTAGTATGCTCCTGAGTGATAGTGCAGAAGACATAATGTATACAGTAAATCTGTAAATGATAAACACATAACAACACTTAGCAAATATTCAATTTCATTTCAAAACACTATACGAATCAGGTCTTTATTCATAAGTGGCTCCCACTAGTTTATCTAATTTATTCAACCCCCTACGTGAAAAATTAAGCATTCATAATGCTAGTGGGAATAGGGATCCTACATTCCATTACACAACCCCGGCTATAGCACGAACCGCCATGTAATGTTCAATAGGCAGACAACTCTTGTCAATTACATCTTATGTTATTCCCTAATCAAACTTTAGCCTCTTGAATAATTGAGTCACGGCTGTGGTACGATAAACTCAATATTTTAAGTCAAGTCTAACCCAACATTCCGTACAATTGAATCAGTCCCCAAAGGCCCACGGCTGTGGCACGTACCGACCTTTAGATTCTTATTCAATGTACACATCTCTATGTAATAAACAAGTATTTCTTATTTTGAAATCAAAACCCTCGTCTGTAGCACGAACCGACAATGATTCAAAAATAAGAACTACTTTTCTATCATGTTGGAAGGCTATGACCGACACAAGCCCGTTGTGTCATTGGCCAATTACTACTTGATATTATTTAATTTTAGAGGGATTATATTATGTTACAATCATAATCTTATTATAAAGAAATTCTTCCTTTTAAATTAAATATTTCAAATCAATAATTGATAAGCAGATGATTCCCAGATCGGGTGGAGCATTGTGAAGAGGCGTCACTTAATAGCCATTTCTTACAGATAGAAATCTGTTGTTGACAGAATCATCCTTTCTCTCAATATTGAAAAATTCATATTCAATTACGTGTTTCATAAACACAAGAATCTCATGATTGTATTCATAATATTATTATTAAGGTTATGAAACAATTTCACTATACTAGGTTGTCTAACAAAAGCCTTATGTTCATTTAAGTTCACCTAAATCTATCATCGCATGATAAACTAAGCATATATCACATATATAAACATGAATAAACATCAAGGTAGACATGTTACATCATCTAGCATATCAGTCTAAGCATTATACATCTCTATGTATCACATGAAGCATTTAAAAGCAATTAAAACAGTCAAAAACAGCTTTAAAACACTTATGTTAGATATAAACAGTATGAAACAATTTCATAAAATATCATATAATATACCATTAGAAGCATCTCGAAAAGACCAATCCAACGGCACCAGGCACGCCCAATTCTGAGCTCCCACGCGCCCGCACGCGCCAAAATAACGTCTCCCATGCACCCCCACGCGCACATGCGCTGTCAGGCGCGTGTCAGACTCCCGTCCACGCGCCCCCACGCGCACAAGCGCCTCACGCGCCCGAAACCCTGTTCTGACGTCAGCATGACGTCATCTGATGACGTCAGCATGTCATCTGACCTTTGACCAGCGCGTGGCTGACACGCGCCGCGCGTGGGCCTGGGGCGCGTGAACCCCACGCGCGCGTGGCAGACGCGCGGTCCTTCGTCTTTTTCAGCAGTCGCCGTCTTTTCTCGCACAGATTTCCGTGCCGCCGTACCTGTCAACTTCTGTGTCTTCTCTTCACACAGCAGTCGATGCATAATATATATATACTTACAATTTATATATATATGATTATTTAATTACGAATTTAATTGCAAGATCTTCAAAAATTCATAATAAAAAATCTATACATCATAAAATTATAAGAAAAATACCCATTGATCTACAACACTTGTAGAACCCAGATCAACATTCAAAATAATTCTGAGAAACGATTTCTCATCAGACAAAATTAATCCATGATATAACTTGTAAAAATCATAATTAATTCATATATGCACATAAAATTCTGAAATTTTTACCACAGATCTATATGCATACAACCTATGCTCTGATACCAATGTTGGATTTATATCGCAGCGGAGGCATGGTAAAACACTTTTACACATATAAAATCCAAATAAAAGCATATAAATCGTGATTAAAACATATGAATCGATTACTAACCTTTAATAGCGATCCAAAAGCAACGATCGGAGATCCTTAGCAGCTGCTCCTCAAACGTGAAGCACTCCACCAGTATCCACCAAGAAAACGACGTTAAGGAGGAGGAGGTGGAGAGAATTAGGTTTTCTAAAAACTTTTGGGTTAGAATAAAAATAGGGTTTATAATAGTATATTTATAGGCAAAATTTTCAGCTGAAATTTTCCCATAAAATATTATTATTATTAACCCTTTATTATTCACATTAATAATTAAAACACCTTTTAATTATTAATCCTTTTTCTAAACACTTTAGAAATAATTCTCTCTCTTAATTTAATTTCCAAAAATTAAATTCTTAATTAATAATATTAAGAACTTTTCTTAATTAATTTATAATCAATTAAATCTCATTTAATTAATTATTAAATTTGCTAATTAATTATTTATTTCATAAATAAATAATTATCAGCCATTATTAATTAATTCCTCCACCATTAAATCATTCTCTTTTTATGATGTGACCCTGTAGGTTCAATATTAAACCGGTAGTAGAAATAAATAATAATAAAACTATTTTATCATTATTTATATAAATTTTCTAATTTATTAAATATGATTAATTAATTAATCATATTTATTCTACATCGTGAGGGATACTTCTCAGCATATCGCGACTATCCGGATAATATGAATTCACTGCTTAGAATACCAAGAACCTATTCAGTGAATAGTTACCGTACAATAAACTCCTTCTACCCTACAATGTCCTGATTAAATACAAGGCATAGATCTCGTGTCAAGCCTATCTAATTTAATCACTTGCTTACCATTTACTATGCTTAGTTCTATGCAAATTAGAAACTCCTTTCTAATTTCATTCACTCTGGCCAGAGATTCCTGAACTAGCATAAGTGGATCAGCCTTGAACATTCTCTTCCTTCACTAGAAGGGGTATATCCTTTATTGATCATACACTATCTTCGTGTACAAATTCCTATACCCAGTTGAATCTTAATAATTGTCCCTGGAGACTAAGAACTAAACCAAAGCATAGTTCAGTGTACACAAGATGACTATGATGACCTCAAGTCTAAGGATACTTGTACAACTATCACTATGTCAACAACTGCTGACACGTGAGTGAACTCCATCAGTTGTTTAGCTGTGCGAGTCATGTTCAGTGAACTTATTCTATAATAAGCACCTACATACTAGCTATATGGTCACCACACAAATGTCTATGAGAACAGACATCCTTCATAATGAAGCAAGCATAGTATGTACCGATCTTTACGGATTATTAATTACCAGTTAGTAATCCTATGACCAGGAACTATTTAAGTTTAGAGTTATCATCTTTTAGGTCTCACTATTATGATCTCATCATAATCCATAAAAGCTTTACTCTAAACTATGGTATATCTTATTTAAACACTTAAATAGATAGAGCCCGTATTAAAAACAAAACAAGTCTTTTATTAATATCAATGAAATCAAAACAGATTACATATAAAGTTATTCCTAAATCCTAATACATGATTGGACTTAGGACATATTCCTTTCAATTTCTTGCACACAAAAAGTGAAACTGCATCTATCTTGATTGATCATGTCAAATAACTGGATAAATTGGTCAAAGATTCTGTGAAGACAATAAGGAGTGATAATGGCACTGAGTTCAAGAATTTGATAATGGAAGAGTTCTGCAAAAACCATGGAGTCAAGCAGGAATTCTCTGCTCCTGGAACTCCACAGCAAAATGGAGTTGTTGAAAGGAAGAATAGAACTCTCATTGAAGCTGCATGTACAATGCTTGAAGAAGCAAAGCTTCCAACCTATTTCTGGGCTGAAGCTGTGCAGACTACTTGTTTTACTCAAAATGCAACACTCATTAACAAGCAAGGAAAGACACCATATGAGATGGTGAAGAAAAAGAAGCCAAATCTGAAGTATTTTCATGTATTTGGAGGCAAGTGTTTTGTTCTTAAGACTCATCCTGAACAGCTATCCAAATTTGATCTAAAAGCTGATGAAGGAATCTTTGTTGGATATCCACTTTCCATAAAAGCCTTCAGAGTCTATAACTTGAGAACAAGAGTGGTCATGGAGTCTATCAATGTCTCTTTTGATGACAAGAAGATTACTGGACTTGAAGATTTTATTGATCATGATCAGCTGAGATTTGAAAATGAAGACTCAAATTCTGATACTGATAATCCTGACAATCTAAGTCCTGATACTGCAAACTCTGATGGATTAAACTCTGACGTTATTGAAACTGTGGTGACTACGCCAAAGGAAGATGCACCTATGCAGGGGGAGCATACTCAAGATCTTACCACATCTCAAGAAGCATCAGAACATACATCTGGCTCTTCAAGTTCTGATTCGTCAAGTTCTGATAAGCCAAGTTCTGATAGTTTTGAAAATCTAAATTCTGAAGAATCCAACTCAGAGAGCATAGTTTCAGGGGGAGCATCAGAAAATGAAAATGAAGACAGCATGGATCATGGGGGAGCATCCAGTTCTAGAGAAAACCTTCCATCTGCAAGGAAGTGGACTAAATCACATACACCTGATTTGATAATTGGAAATCCTGATGCAGGTGTCAGAACTAGAACAGGTACTTCAAATGAATGTCTTTACAATTCTTTTCTTTCTCAGACTGAGCCAAAGAAAGTGGAAGAAGCTCTTCAAGATGCTGATTGGGTGCAAGCAATGCAGGAAGAGTTAAATGAATTTGAAAGAAACAAAATCTGGACCCTAGTGCCAAGACCAAAGAATAGATCTGTTGTTGGTACAAAGTGGGTATTCAGAAACAAAACTGACAGTGATGGCATAATTACAAGGAATAAGGCAAGGTTGGTTGCAAAAGGATATTCTCAACAGGAGGGAATTGATTATGATGAAACATTTGCACCAGTTGCTAGGTTAGAAGCCATAAGGATATTTTTGGCTTATGCTGCTCACAAAAAGTTTACTGTCTTTCAAATGGATGTGAAAAGTGCTTTTCTCAATGGAGAATTGGAAGAAGAAGTATATGTTGAACAACCTCCAGGCTTTGTAGATTCCAAATATCCAGATTATGTCTACAGGCTTGATAAAGCACTTTATGGACTTAAGCAAGCTCCTAGAGCATGGTATGAGACTTTAGCTCAGTTTCTTCTGGAAAGTGGATTTAACAGAGGAACTATAGACAAAACACTGTTCTACCTCAACCATGGAAAGGACTTACTTCTGGTGCAGATTTATGTTGATGATATCATTTTTGGGTCTACAAATGACAGACTTTGCAAAAAGTTTGCCAAACTGATGCAGTCAAGGTATCAGATGAGTATGATGGGGGAACTTAGCTATTTTCTGGGCCTTCAAGTCAAGCAGAATGAAGAAGGCACTTTTATTTGTCAAACTAAGTACACCTGAAACTTGCTGAAGAAATTTGGAATGCAAGATTGTTCAAGTGCATCCACTCCCATGGCCACTGTAACAAAACTAGACAAGGATACTGGTAAATCAGTAGATATTACTGATTACAGAGGTATGATTGGCTCTCTACTCTATCTAACTGCTAGTAGACCTGATATCATGTATGCTACCTGTCTTTGTACAAGATTTCAAGCAGATCCAAGAGAACCTCACTTAACAGCTGTGAAAAGAATTTTCAAGTATCTTAAGGGAACAGCTGATCTGGGATTGTGGTATCCCAGAGAATCAGATTTTAAACTAATAGGTTACTCAGATGCAGATTTTGCAGGTTGCAAAATTGACAGGAAAATCACAAGTGGAAGCTGCCAATTTCTTGGAGGCAGATTGGTTTCCTGGTTTAGCAAGAAACAAAAGTCAATTTCCACATCAACTGCAGAAGCAGAGTACATTACTGCAGGAAGCTGTTGTGCACAGATTCTTTGGATGAAGAATCAGTTACTGGATTATGGGTTACCATATTTTAAAATCCCTATTTACTGTGATAATCAAAGTGCTATTGCTATGACAGGTAATCCAGTTCAACACTCAATGACAAAGCACATCAGCATCAGGTACCACTTCATAAGGGAACATGTGGATGAAGGTACAGTGGAATTGCACTTTTTTCCAACAGATCAACAACTAGCAGATATCTTCACCAAACTATTGTGTGAAGCTACTTTTACAAGATTGGTAAATGAACTTGGAATGGTTTCAGGTTCTTTTTCTAAATCTGCTTAGTTTTGTTCTGATGCATCAGACTTTATGATCAGTATTTACAGAAATTACTCTCTTTGTGTATTCTGTGCTTAAATTTAAAATTTGCTTAAGTACTGATTATTGTATGATGTAAGTTTCTAAACTCTGATAGTGATATGTCTGTTTTGGTAACTATTCAATCCTATGAGGATACATGTGCTAGAAGCTAACCTAGTAGTCTTTCATAAACTAGGAATCCCATGTTAAAAGGAATTATTTATGTGGAAATCTATTGACACAAGCAAATTCTGATATTGAGCTTAGTTGAGTTTACTTTGTCTATCTTATTCCTAAGTCACAAACTAGAATATTGCTTCTCATCTGTTAAGTTTTGATGCTAGTAAATCTGTTAAATGTACTAAGTGCTGATAAACCTCTCTTATCAAAAGCAAAAGAAAAGAATCAAGGATTAAAATCAGGTACTCCTTTGAGATCTAGAGTAAAAATGTGGAAGGGACGACCCAAGTGCATTGCTGGTATTAAGTAAATATGCATCAGAAAAGCAAAATATTTTCTTGGTGACTTTTCACACTCTATGATTACTGGAGAAATACTCTGATAATAGCATAAATTCTGATAAGCAGTCGTGACTCACTTACACTGAGAAGCCACTGTACAATTGAATTTAAAAAGATGCACAAAATTAGCACAAAATAGTTGAGGTGGACTCAAGCATGAACTCATTCAATAGTAGGTTTTAGAATAATGACAGGTTTTTAGTAAAGTTTTAGTTATGCCTTATTTCTAAGATATACTGAAGTGAATCAGACTTTACTCTTTGTCTGATATTTAGCTTAATGCACACACTAACCACTCCATATGAATGATGATAATTACTGTGGTGATCTATGTTATTTTAGATGAACAGTTTCTGTGTCACATTGCACAAATTCTGAGGACAAGTTCTGATTGCAGGTTCTGATGATTAAGTTCTGAAGAATCTATATCAGAATTTGTGTGAGGACTTACTAAGATCGGCATTCATTTTTCGAGTTAAGAAAACATGTTCTGATAACTGTTAAGTTCTGATATAAGTCTAAGTTCTGATATTAAAATCTGATCCTTTACTTGACTTATTTGTGGATAAAATCTAAAAACAGTCTCCTTTTAAATCAGAATATGTTTGGGTAGAATATTAACAGTCAATATCATTAGGGATAGTGGTTCATGTACATGTACAGTAATGTTTACTTGTTACTTGTGCGCATTAAACCCTGACTTACACTTCCAATGACTGTTTTTCGTCTTCCCAGTCTAGGGAGACGAGGTAGAATTAATCCTACCTGTCAGCATTAAATTTTCTTGCGTCTCCTGGCATTCTTTTGCCTATATAAACAACCACTTCACATCAGCCTTCACATCAACTCTTTTATCACAAACTCATCTTCATACTCTTTATATCAAAAACACCATGGTCAATTACAATATGTTTTTGAACTATGAAACATTCAACATGGAGTTGAGCTGTGAAGCCTGGCAGCAGGAATGACACGTCACTGCCATTCCTGATGAGATATGGGACTCGGTTCCCCAGGAGGTACTCACCCACCTCCTGTTCTTCTACATGGATTACCATCTCCATCTGGAGCGATTGGAGGAGGAAAGGCTGGAAGCTCTCCGCCAGCAAGAACGAATCATCAGACTCGCTATTCTGTTTGTCGAGAGTAGGAAGAATAAATGATTTAGTTTCTTCTTCCTGTTTTTCTTCATCGTCGGCCTTACCCTGCTTCTTGAGCTAGGATTAAGGCTGTTGATGTTAGGTTTAGCAGCTTAGGACAATCTTGTAAAAGTTCTGATGTAATTTAAATTTCATGAATGTATTCACTTAATATATTAATGAAATTTCTTTTTTTGCAAGTTCTTGTCTCTAAGATGTTTTGTAATGCATTGATAAATCCTGATAAATATTCATATTCTGATGACCATTTCAATTTTAATATAAATTAAGTTATGATTTTACATTATCTGTACTTGTTCCCTTGATTTATTTTGGTCATTCTCACTCGATTTTTTTTTCAGAATATTAGTGTTGCAGTGAAAAATAATTGAATAAGTGGAAACAGTTTCAATTTTGAATTAAAACTGATTTACCTTGATTAATGGAATTACTGGGTAAGTGGAACGGTTTTTCCTTGAAAAACTGCAAGTGGGTAAGTAATGATTACTGTTTTCCCGTGCCCATTAACTATTCATTATTACTGCATGTCTGACAGGTGTCCAACAGTTATATTTTTTTTTCTTTCAGAGTATAAGTAAGACAGAGAGAGGATTTTTTTAATCTTTTATTCACTTTTATACTTTATCTCTCTATTTTCTTTTACTCTCTTTCTTCTGCTGACGTTGGTTTTTCATATAGACATTCTATCAAACACCTAACAGGCACTCTTAAATCTCGATTATTTTCATGGCACCTAAGGAATTGATCATTGATAGAGCTATATTTGTTCCAAATAACTATGCTGCGATTCTTGATAATGCTGAAGCTCCATCTGAGTTGCATTTTATGCAAGATCTTCTTGCACACAGTGAAATCGGGTATGCATTGACCCAACCTTCAACCTTTTCGAGCCAACAAGTTCTGACATTTTGTAGGACTGGAAACTTTGATAACGGTGGTCAAAATGGTACTCCTAGTATTGTTTTCGAAGTGGATGATTCTACATATGGGGTAACTCCTGGTACAATTCGCAAGGCCCTACATCTACCAGAAGGATGTACTTTTTCAACCCCGAAGGAATCAGCTCTTAAAGAGTTCATGGCTAGTTTGGGGTATGAGCAGAGTTTGGCAAAGCTTGGGCAGTTGAAACGGGCTCATATCAGAAAGGAATGGAGCTTCTTCTTTGACTGCATCACTAAAGCTTTTGGGAATAAATGTTCAAACTTTGATGTTATTCCTATAATGAGTCAGCACATCGGGTATGCTATCATTAACCAAACTCATTTTGATTTTGCAACTGCTGTGATAGGTTTTATTGGGGATAGGATGACAGAAGATAGGAATGTTATCTACTTTGCTAGATTTTGTCAACTTATTTTTAACCATTATTGTGCTGATAACCCCCAACCTACCACTGACTTAACTCCATCTTTCGAAATTGCAAAACAGGCCTTTAATGATTTGGTAAATGCTGATCTTAAGAAAAGGGTGGTTAGACCTTTACAGATTCCTCAGTCTGTAAAACAGATCTTGGTAAATGCTGATCCTGAAACCTAGAGATCTGTTTATACTGATATCCAACCAACCACCAACTCCCAAACACCACAACAACCATTAGAACATACCACTCATACTACTCAACCTACCCTCAGACAATATCTCAAATCATATCTCTCCACTTCACAGACAGTTCGACCTTCATCCTCAGCACCTACTGTGAAGCCTTCATCTTCCAAGGCTAAGAGGACAAAGACTATTTCTCAAACACCTCAGAAGAGAAGGAGGATTGTTTTGAGAGATGAATCTAATAGTGAGGAACAGGTTTCTACTTCATAACCTGTTAATAAAGAAGCTGAGAAAGTTCCTTCTCAGAAGGATTCTGCAATTGGGGGATCTAGGCTTCTCAAAAGGCTTAGAAGAATGACTGTTGATGAAACTCCCAAGGAATTCATATCTTCAAAGAGATACAAGAAACAGAGGGCAAAAAGGCCAGTTTCAGATGATGAGGAAGCAGCAGCTAAGGAAGGAGATCAGGAATCTCTGATCTCATAAGAACCAGAATCTGCTAAGGCCACTGCTTCTCCATTAACTTCAACTAAGGAAGCTGTTACTGAAAAGGCCAACACACCTTCTATGTCTCCTAAGACTGTATCTCCTGTTAATTCAGGCACAAGTGTTGATATTGATATCCAGAACTTGGTTGTGCCTGAAGTACTTTACTTAGAAGCTCCAACAGCAATTAATCCATCAACAACACCTGTTACTGATGCTGCTCAAACTCCAGAATTATCTACTACACCTTCTCTGCATCTAGATGCTGATGATCAGAATACAGGTGAGCATCAGGATATGGTTGTTGATCAGAACTTGGAACCAGATCAGCAATTAGAGGATGATCCTGAAGCCTCTATTGCTACTCATACTGTTGTTTTATCAGAAGATACTGATTCTGTAAGTTCTGATGCTGCAAATGCTGGAGATACCGGTGATACTGCTCCAAATGAAGATGCTAATGAAGCAGGTCCTTCAGGACATGCTCCTCAACAAACTGTTCTTAAATCTGAACTTGTTAAAAAGTTTGTTACAAGAGAAGCACCAGTGCCTTGGAGTGAAACTCCTGCAGGACAGGAGTGGACTAAGGAATGGAACTCAGTTACATGTGCTCCATCTGCAAAGCATCTTGCTGAGCACTTGACTAAAGCTGATGAGATGTTAATTACTGATGATTTCAAAACATAGCTTAGAGTCACTGCATTGAGTACTAAACATCTACAAGGTCTTCATTCAACTACTCATGCAGAGTTATATAAGATTGTTAGGGCGAAAACACGCGCTAATATTCACGCAAGTATACGCGTTCGCAAGTAATATAGAATACTTTCTAGTTCGTTCCCTCAGAGACTCAGACTAAATTATTGTCTAATTAAACTCACTCACCAATGTATGATTACTTCTCAATGTTAAGATAATAACACTTAAAATTGTTGATTAAATATTAACTATAATTAACTACTTAATTAACCACTTAACTAACACTTCAATTTATCAATAATAAAACACTCATGAGATCACAACTTTATTATTACTTCCTTCTATAGCCATTATTATTACCTTTAGCATGTGACAGTGATGATATTAATCGAATAACACAAAACTGATAAAAGCCAACTTTCATTGTACTAATACCATTCTACCAAGCATCCACAATTAAGATAGAAGTTGAATAGTCATCAATTATGTTGAGTTCCTATATGTCTACAGAAATTGACAACACAACGATTTAAGCACAAGTTATTCCTTTTTGATTACATAGGGCAAATAAAACTGTTAGAGTTACCCACTAATCATGCACAACGTACATGAACCTATGCTAGCATGGCAAGTTCTAAATCTCAAGATCCACCGTCGCTTCACAAGAGATTAACACCCTATCTTATATGTTCGCGACGCACATAAGACGAATACGCACAACCAATACTAGATATCATGCAATCATCACACACTAAAGTATTAAACAATTAACTAAAGAATTCCATAATAAATCCGTTGCAATCCCATGATCACGATTAGCCCATAATAGAACTTATCGCCATCATGGGTTCATATGAAATCATGATAAACAAACACAAGAAAATAATAACTAAACTAATTATATTAAAACAGAGTACGTCACAAGAGTAAATAAGTCAAAGCAAGAAAACTAGCATCCAACGTTACAACGTAACAAGAATCACAAGAAAATATGCTTCCCCTTCGTTGCGGTGTGCTAAATCGGTCTTCTTCCTTATCTCCTTCGCTTCTTGCGTAAAACACAATCTTCTTCTTCTTCTTCTTAATCCCCTTAATACTCTCTGTGAAAACGTCTCAAATCTACCTATATAATAGTCCCATAAAACTCAGATTACATAGAAGTTGGAAGCCAAACAGAAGTAGAAGTCTAAAATAATTCAGCAAAATTCCCGACCCTGCGCGGCCGCTCAGCATAGCTGCGCGGGCGCACAGGCCTCTACTGGAAAAAATCCAAGTTTGCTCCGTTTCTTCGCCGTAATCTGCCCGTTCCTTTCCTCTCGCAATGGTGAACACATGCCAAGGCTTATTCTTGATGATTCCTCCCCCGAAATGCAACTAATACCCTGAAATGTATAAACACTAGAAAAACGCATCAAATACACAAAATACTTGATTTCAAGACACCAATTTAAGCCATTTTAAGACGTTCTAAGTGGTATAAAATGCCACTTATCACACCCCCAAACTTAAATCGATGCTTGCCCTCAAGCGTCACAGACTCAAAAACAAATAAAAATATGCATGAATGCAATCTATATGAAAATGCAGCGATCCCCCTTACTACAATTAATCAACCAAATTGCCACATCTCAATGAATGCAGTTAGACAACTAAAGATCAATAAACTCATGCAAACGGACATACAGCCAGAAACGTGGTGTGTGCAAATGCTTAACAGATATGCTTCGGAACTAGACCAATTACTATGACTAGACTATCCTCAAGGCAATCCTACGATTATACAAAGAATAAAAATTCCAGGCACAAAGTGATATACAACACTACAAGAACTCTGGAGCTTACTACGGAATCGTGCTTTTTATTTACAACTCAAATGCTTATTTGACCGTGCAATGAGTGAGGTCCACAAAAGACTTATACAATGATATCCATGTAACGAGCGTTAGGTTAGCGGATCCCAGACTCTAAAAGCCTTAGGTCACTAGGCACAAAGTCCCCTAAGAACTTAATAACTCGAATACCAAAGAGCCCACTCTTGATCAATTATGCAAAAAAAAAATTTTTTTTTTTCTTTTTTTTTTCTTTTTTTTTTCTCTGAGCAAGTGCGTTTCGCTCCATCTTGCTCAACGCTAGACTATTCGCAACATACGCGAGCCGGCTACTAGCCATTTGACGCCTAGCCACAACTAGCAACAACTTCCATATTTTTTCTCCAAAATTTTTCTTTTTCATGTCTTTATCACTAAGAACCTATAATCGAATTCTAAGCATAATAAGTAGATTGACCTTGAAAACAACCAAATCATAACACAATCTAGCCCTTTCGCATTCTCTAAGACTTAGTGGACTTACAATTGTTTCTAGCATGCATATCAACCTACACAACTTAATATCACTTTAATGCTATCACTACACTCACATCAATATCACAATTCAGTCGATAAATCATTGCAAAAGGGATCATGGTAAATGCATGAGCTACATGACATTCATAAAAAAAACTATATGGCATAAATTATGCAACTATATGAACTAAACTATCATGAATATGCAACTAAATGACACACACACAATATTCCTTAACTACCACCCCCAAACTAAAAATCTTCATTGTCCTCAGTGAAAGTAGTAGAAAGGAACACAGGGTATACCTACTCGGAGTCATCATCATCATCACCCTCAGTGGGTGGAGTATCAGGCGGCGGGTATGCAGAGTCCTCACCAAAAACTGGCCACTGGATATCAGCTCCAAGGCCTCTAAAAGCAGCCCCTAACGCAAGGGTGAGTTCCTGAGCAAACCTGCTCTGTGTCTCATACATGGCATCCATCCGCCGTGAAAGCCTCCTATACTGGGCATCAACCATCCCAGCACCCTCCTGAGCTCTCGAAGAACCAGCCTCATCACGCCCTGGCCTAGCCATAGTAGCACCTCGTGCTGGACGCCCTCCTGGAAGACGATAACCCAGCCCATGCTCCTCAGGCTCACCACCGGTCCACTCCTGCATCCCATTCAGAGTGCCAGAATCAATCGGAGCGGCTGGCAACTGCAACTGCTCATGAGCCGGCCAGTTCACTCCCACTGCTCGGCATAGCTTCGTAACCGTAGATGCATAAGGGATGTTCATATGCTTTGCTCCCCTCAAAAACTTCAGAATTCCTTGGTAGATAAACTCACCAAGGTCCACATAGTACTCCTCATTCAGAATTCCCCACAACAGCTGTGCTCTCTCAACTGTGACCTCGTGTGCATGCGAAGAAGGCAAAATATTAGCACAAATAAATGCATTCCTTGCACGGGCATACCTGTTCATGGCAATCGCCGGAAAGTGACGATACTCATTATTGCCTATACTGCGGGTCCAAACTGTGCCCGGTCGACAGAGAGTCGCACAAATCAAATCCAAGTCAAAATCCTCAGCAGTCTTTTCATTCCAGTTCTCCTCCTCGGGCTTCCTCTCTCGCTGTCCAATCACACGGCGAATCGCCGCAGGATGATAATCAACCGTCAGCCCATGGACCACAGAAAACCCATTTTTTTCAGCCTTCGCGTTCGCGTAGAACTCGCGAACAACGCTCATCGGTACTGCTTCGGGTGACTCACAAAAAGCTATCCACCCCTTCTCAGCAATCATGGGCAACAACTCACCATCCCTCCTCGATGGTAAAAACCCCCTCTCCTTCAGAATCGGCTTACCCAACAGCCTATGTACTCCTCCTCCGCGGCTCTGTCAGTTAACCGAGGCCTTGCAGCAGTACCCCTCGATGAATCAGCAGTAGGAACTGTGCTGCTGCTGTCAATAGTGCGTGCTCTCTTGGGTGCCATTGATTCATGAATAAAAGCATGTAAGAACTGATATTTGATGTTTGTGAGAGGGTTTAAGTATAGGAAGTTTTGTGGGAGATATGTAGGATAGGTGTATGTATATATAGGGTGTGGATTAGATTAGGGTTTGGGAATTAAGGGATAAAATGATGGGGTAGTGGGAACAAATCGTGGGTTTATGGGCTAAAACTGTTTTTGTGTTTGTTTTTATTTGGTTTTTTTTTTTCTGAACTGTAAAAAAATTTCCGGTCCTCGACCCCTGCGCGGCCGCTCAGCATAGCTGCGCGGCCGCTCAGCTTAGCTGCGCGGGCGGGCAGGGGGTCACTGGAAATTTTTTTTTTTAGCCCCTGTTTTCTGATTTTTTTGTGTTTTTGGATAGGTTATTAACTTCTAAGGGTTCCTGTAACAATAATTCATGGGTTGCCTCCCACGCAGCGCTTTTTTTTTCGTCATTAGCTTGACGTTTCGTACCCTGCTCAAGTAGTCAACAAAATGGCACTAACCACTTCTCGGTTTGCCATGTCCCCATAGTAGTGCTTCAACCGCTGACCATTAACCTTGAATGCTTGGTCCGTATCATTTTCAAAAATTTCCACCGCTCCATGTGGAAACACAGTTTTGACAATAAAAGGTCCAGACCACCTTGATTTCAACTTCCCAGGAAAAAGTCAGAGCCGAGAGTTGAATAAGAGAACTTGTTGCCCTGGCACAAATAACTTTGGATGTAGCTTCCTATCGTGCCACCTCTTCACCTTTTCCTTATACATTTTGTTATTTTCGTACGCTTGAAGTTGAAATTCATCCAGTTCATTAAGCTGAAGCATTCTTTTCTTACCAGCTGCATCTAAATCCAGGTTCAACTTCTTCAATGCCCAGTAGGCCTTATGCTCAAGCTCCGCAGGTAGATGACATCCCTTACCGTACACCAACTGGAACGGTGACATCCCAAGTGGAGTTTTGTATGCTGTTCTGTAAGCCCAAACAGCTTCATCGAGCTTTAAAGACCAATCCTTCCTTGACGGACAAACAACCTTCTCTAGAATGCGCTTTATCTCTCTGTTAGACATTCCGCTTGACCATTTGTTTGCGGATGATAGGCAGTAGCTACTCGATGATTCACATTATAACGCTGCATCATAGAAGTGAACTTACGGTTGCAAAAATGCGATCCTTCATCACTTATGATTACCCGAGGTGTTCCAAACCTTGTGAAAATTTGCTTATGAAGAAAATTTAGCACTGCCTTTGCATCATTTGTCGGTAAAGCTTTAACTTCGACCCATTTTGAAACATAATCGACTGCCAGCAAGATGTACTGATTATTGCAAGACGCGATAAAAGGCCCCATGAAATCGATTCCCCATACATCAAAGACCTCGACTTCAAGCATCATATTTAATGGCATCTCATCCTTCCTTGACAAATTTCCCACTCTTTGGCAATGATCACACCTTAAAACAAACTGATGAGCATCCTTGAACAAAGTAGGCCAGAAAAAACCTGCTTGCAGAATACGAGCTGCCGTCTTCTCACCTCCATAGTGTCCACCATAAACCGTGGAATGGCAGTCTTGTAATATCCCCTCCGTCTCACAGAATGGGATACATCTCCTGATGATCTGGTCAGCTCCCTGTCTAAACAAATATGGTTCATCCCATATATACCACTTCACCTCATGCAGAAACTTCTTCTTTTGGGCGGATGTTAAATTAGGAGGCATTATGTTGCTGACGAGATAGTTTACAATATCTGCAAACCATGGTTCTTCCTCCTGAATTGCAAACAACTGCTCATCCGGAAAAGATTCATTGATTAACGTCCTATCTTGTGAAGTAGAATCGGGATTCTCCAACCTAGAGAGATGGTCAGCTACTTGATTCTCAGTACCTTTTCTATCTTTGATCTCTAACTCAAATTCCTGAAGTAAAAGCACCCAATGAATGAGTCTCGGCTTGGAATCCTTCTTAGAAACCAGATAGCGAATAGCTGCATGATCAGTGAATACTGTTACTTTCGTACCAAGCAGATAAGATCGAAATTTCTCAAAGCCAAAGACTATAACCAAAAGCTCATTCTCAGTAGTGGTGTAGTTCAATTGGGCACCATTTAAAGTCTTACTCGCATAGTATACCACATGGAAGAGATTTTTCTTGCGCTGTCCCAGAACTGCACCTACCGCATAATCACTCGCATCACACATCATCTCAAATGGTTCTGTCCAATCTGGTGCTGTAATGACTGGTGCCGTGATCAAACTCTTCTTGAGAGTCTCGAATGCTGCCAAACATTCATCATCGAATTTGAACGGCACATCTTTCTCAAGCAAATTGCACAACGGCTTAGATATCTTTGAAAAGTCCTTGATGAATCACCGATAAAAACCCGCATGACCAAGAAAACTACGGATTCCTTTCACAGAATTAGGTGGGGGAAGATTTTCAATGACTCCCACCTTGGCCTTGTCCACCTCCAAACCCTTGCTAGAGACCTTATGCCCAAGGATAATGCCTTCACGCACCATAAAATGACATTTCTCCCAATTAAGCACCAAATTAGTTTCCACGCATCTTTTGAGTACGGCGCATAGATTATTCAAACATTCATCATATGAGTATCCAAAGACGGAGAAGTCATCCATGAACACTTCGACGTTATTTCCAATCATGTCAGAGAATATAGCCATCATACATCTCTGAAAGGTGGCCGGTGCGCCACATAACCCAAACGAAACTCTGCGAAAAGTAAATGTGCCAAATGGACAAGTGAAGGTAGTCTTTTCCTGATCCTCTGGTGCAATACAAATCTGATTATACCCGGAATAACCATCCAGAAGACAAAAATACTCATGTCCCGCCAATCTGTCAAGCATCTGATCAATAAATGGAAGAGGGAAGTGATCCTTCCTTGTGGCTTTGTTCAATTTTCTATAATCCATGCATACTCTCCATCCTGTAACTATTCGAGTAGGGATGAGCTCATTTTTTTCATTTGCGACCACAGTGATACCTCCCTTCTTAGGTACACATTGTACGGGGCTCACCCATGAGCTGTCAGAAATAGGATAAATGATGCCTGCATCTAGCCATTTCAGAATTTCTTTCTTCACCACCTCCTTCATGATGGGATTCAGTCTTCGCTGCTGTTCCACAGTTGGCTTACTACCTTCTTCTAGCAGAATTTTATGCATACAATATGAAGGACTTATCCCCTTGATGTCTGCTATGGTCCATCCTATAGCCGATTTGAATTCTCTCAAAATCCTTAAGAGCTTGTCTTCCTCACTACCTGAAAGGTCAGATGAAATAATAACAGGTAACGTAGATGAATCACCTAAAAAAGCATACCTCAAGTGTTCAGGTAATGGCTTGAGCTCCAAGGTAGGTGCTTCCTCTATTGATGTTTTGAGCTTCCCTTCGGCGTTCTTGAGGTCAGAAGTACCAAGAGATTCAAATGGTATGTCCAGCTTTCGCTTCCAGGGAGAAGCGTTCAGATATTGTAATTGCTCGTTGCTATCTTCATCATCGCTGTCAAAATCCCCCACTAAGGCCTTTTCTAATGCATCAGACATTAGCATGTGATCGAGTTCCGAAGTAACCGCAGAATCAATCACATCCACTTTTAAGCACTCCTCATCTTCTGTAGGGAATTTCATTGCCTTGAATACGTTGAAGGTCACATCCTGATCTTAGACCCGCATAGTAAGTTCCCCTTTTTGCACATCTATCAAGGTACGGCCAGTAGCCAAGAAAGGCCTTCCCAAGATTATGGAAATCTTCTTATCTTCCTCAAAATCCAGAATAACAAAATCTGTAGGAAAGAAGAGCTTATCCACTTTGACGAGCACATCCTCAACTATGCCCCTTGGGTAAGTAATGGAACGGTCAACCAATTGTAGCGACATGTATGTGGGTTTTGGATCAGGCAGATACAGCTTTTTAAAGATCGACAACGGCATCAGATTGATGCTTGCTCCCAAATCACAAAGGCACTTGTCAAATGTCAGATTGCCAATTGTGCAAGGAATGGTGAAGCTTCCTGGATCTTTCAGTTTTGGTGGTAACTTTTGTTGCAGAACAGCGCTGCATTCTTCCGTGAGAGCAAAGGTTTCAAGGTCATCCAGTTTCACCTTCCTTGAAAGAATAGTCGTCATAAACTTCGCATAACTAGGCATTTGTTCCAGAGCCTCAGCGAAAGGTATATTGATGTGAAGTTTCTTGAACACCTCCAGAAACTTCCTGAACTGTCTATCCAGCTTTTGTTGCTGCAATCTCTTAGGAAAAGGTGGTGGAGGATAGAGCTGTTTCTCTTCTGTATTAGCCTCAGGCAGAGTGTGTTCAACAGTAGTCTTCCTTGGTTCCGCCGCTTTCTCCTTTTGCTTAGATTCTTCACCTCTAATTTCAGCTTCTACTTCTTTTGCCTTTTCAGCATCAGCTACTTTTTCAGACCTTAAGGTAATAGCCTTGACTTGCTCTTTAGCTTCCTTCCTGCCTGGTACTTCCGTGTCACTGGGAAGAGTGCCAGGTTGACGATTGAGCACTGCATTGGCTAATTGACCAATTTGATTTTCCAAGGTCTTGATAGAAACCGCCTGACTCTTGCACAACAGCTTAAGTTCCTCAAAATCAGCACTAGTAGGTGCAGCTGCACTTCCTTGTTGAGGATATGATTGCCTTGTAGCATACTGCTGTGGTTGCTGGAATCCAGGTGGGTTAAACTGTTTATTCACTCCTTGCTGATACGGTGGCTGAATAGCATTCTGATTATTCCCCCAGCTGAAATTTGGATGATTTCTGTTGTTAGGATGATAGGTCACTGGCACAGGCTGCTGTTGTCGCTGATAATTATTCACATACTGAACAGATTCGTTTATAAGAGAACACTGATCCGTAGCATGAGAACCTGCACAAAGCTCACAAACCATAGCTATTTGATTAACTCCATACGTAGCCAGAGAATCAACCTTCATTGATAGCGCTTGGAGCTGGGCTGCAATAGCGGTGGCTGCATCAACTTCCAGAATACCTGCTACCTTGCCTGACGTCATCCTCTGAGTTGGGTTTTGATGCTCATTTACAGCCATCGTCTCTATAAGATTATACGCCTCAGTATAGCTTTTAGCCCATAAGGCGCCTCCAGCTGCTGCATCGAGCATGGGCCGAGATTGAGCCCCCAAACCATTATAGAAACCAGTTATCACCATCCAATCCGGCATTCCATGATGTGGACATTTTCTCAACATTTCCTTGTAGCGTTCCCAAGCCTCGCACATAGATTCTGTAGGTTGCTGTGCAAACTGAGTAAGAGCACTCCTCATAGCAGCAGTCTTTGCCATCGGATAAAACTTCACCAGAAACTTTTGCGCAAGATCTTGCCACGTAGTGATGGACCCAGCTGGTTCAGAATGTAACCAGTCTTTAGCCTTGTCCCTTAGTGAGAATGGGAAAAGCCTCAACTTGATAGCCTCATCAGTCACGCCATTATACTTAAAAGTGCTGCAGATCTCGACAAAATTCCTTATGTGCATGTTGGGGTCTTCAGTTGCCGCTCCTCCAAAAGAAACAGAATTCTGCACCATCTGAATAGTGCCCGGCTTGATTTCAAAGGTGTTAGCTTGAATAGCCGGATGAAGGATGCTTGACTGAATGTCATCAATTTTAGGCCGAGAAAAATCCATAAGAGCTGGATCAGCTTGAACAATACGATCTCCCATGTTTACTGGTTCTTTCTGCTCAGTTCCTGAATCCGAATCCTCAAAATCTAACTTCTCCGGAATATCAAGAACTTCGTCTGTCTCCTCAGCTGTATCTAAAGTCCTCTTGCGAGCACGATAACGAGTTTGCATAAACGCTTGCTAGAGTACCTGAAACACAACCGAAAAGAGTAAGTAACTACTACGTCCTAATCACTGAGTCC
This sequence comes from Apium graveolens, assembly GCF_009905375.1. Classification (NCBI taxonomy): domain Eukaryota; kingdom Viridiplantae; phylum Streptophyta; class Magnoliopsida; order Apiales; family Apiaceae; genus Apium; species Apium graveolens. The sequence goes on from NC_133652.1 coordinate 108,853,551, forward strand.
TAATGACCAATGATGGTAAGTACATAAACTAAACAAATACGCCGAGTCACCGGCAGCGGCGCCAAAAACTTGTTAGGACGAAAACACGCGCTAATATTCACGCAAGTATACGCGTTCGCAAGTAATATAGAATACTTTCTAGTTCATTCCCTCAGAGACTCAGACTAAATTATTGTCTAATTAAACTCACTCACCAATGTATGATTACTTCTCAATGTTAAGATAATAACACTTAAAATTGTTGATTAAATATTAACTATAATTAACTACTTAATTAACCACTTAACTAACACTTCAATTTATCAATAATAAAACACTCATGAGATCACAACTTCATTATTACTTCCTTCTATAGCCATTGTTATTACCTTTAGCATGTGACAGTGATGATATTAATCGAATAACACAAAACTGATAAAAGCCAACTTTCATTGTACTAATACCATTCTACCAAGCATCCACAATTAAGATAGAAGTTGAATAGTCATCAATTATGTTGAGTTCCTATATGTCTACAGAAATTGACAACACAACGATTTAAGCACAAGTTATTCCTTTTTGATTACATAGGGCAAATAAAACTGTTAGAGTTACCCACTAATCATGCACAACGTACATGAACCTATGCTAGCATGGCAAGTTCTAAATCTCAAGATCCACCGTCGCTTCACAAGAGATTAACACCCTATCTTATATGTTCGCGACGCACATAAGACGAATACGCACAACCAATACTGGATATCATGCAATCATCACACACTAAAGTATTAAACAATTAACTAAATAATTCCATAATAAATCCGTTGCAACCCCATGATCACGATTAGCCCATAATAGAACTTATCGCCATCATGGGTTCATATGAAATCATGATAAACAAACACAAGAAAATAATAACTAAACTAATTATATTAAAACAGAGTACGTCACAAGAGTAAATAAGTCAAAGCAAGAAAACTAGCATCCAACGTTACAACACAACAAGAATCACAAGAAAATATGCTTCCCCTTCGTTGCGGTGTGCTAAATCGGTCTTCTTCCTTATCTCCTTCGCTTCTTGCGTAAAACACAATCTTCTTCTTCTTCTTCTTAATCCCCTTAATACTCTCTGTGAAAACGTCTCAAATCTACCTATATAATATCCCATAAAACTCAGATTACATAGAAGTTGGAAGCCAAACAGAAGTAGAAGTCTAAAATAATTCAGCAAAATTCCCGACCCTGCGCGGCCGCTCAGCATAGCTGCGCGGGCGCGCAGGCCTCTACTGGAAAAAATCCAAGTTTGCTCCGTTTCTTCGCCGTAATCTGCCCGTTCCTTTCCTCTCGCAATGGTGAACATATGCCAAGGCTTATTCTTGATGATTCCTCCCCCGAAATACAACTAATACCCTGAAATGCATAAACACTAGAAAAACGCATCAAATACACAAAATACTTGATTTCAAGACACCAATTTAAGCCATTTTAAGACGTTCTAAGTGGTATAAAATGCCACTTATCAAAGATTCAGGAAGAATTCATTAAGCAAGATCAAGTTCAGAAGATTGACAAGAAAAAATTCTTCCAACCTACCTTTGACAGAGTTGCTTATATTAAGAAGACTCAAGAGAAACAACAAGCTCAAATTGATGATATTCTGAAAAATCAAGCTTCTCAGCAATCTCAACTTAATGAAATCCAAGCCTCAGTGGAATTGCTTGTCTCTCTTCTCTTACCTGCTGATGCCAAAAGGGGGGAAAAGTAATTAAGTCCAAATGCAAAACTGATAAGACACTGAAGGGGAAGGATGATGAAAAGGATGATCATGGAAACCCTGGAATGGGTCGAGGTCATAGTCAAGGTAGAGGTTTCTCATCAAGAAAAGCTGAAATCACAAGTCACATGACAAGTTCTGATACTGGAAAAAGAATTAGTTCTGCTACTGGTAAAAGGATAAGTTCCGATGAACTTTTAGATCTTGATAAAGAAATGTAAAGACAGTTATTTCTTCAGGAAAATCCAGGAATGGACTTGGAGAGTTTAATGGAAGAAGAAGCCAGACTTAAATCAGAAAAAGTCACATCTAAATCTGAAGCTTCTAGTAAAAAGACACTTCCAAAACTCAAAAGCATTGTGATAAAAGAAAGGACAAATACTGAAGCAACATTGGCTAAATCACAACCGCAGATAGATCCAAGATCCAAGGGTAAAGAAAAAGTTGGTGAACCTATCAAGGTTTATGTGCCTCCTGAGAATGAAGAAATCACTGATGAAAAGGATGATCTTGCTCTGACTTCAAGAAAAGTTTTTAAGACAACCTCTGACATGGCTCAAGTTGTTCAGAGTCAAGAGACAGTAAGTTCTGATATTCCGAATAAGCAAGCTCTGACATAGCTCAAGTTAACTTGATATCAGAAGATAAATCAAAGACACTCCTACCAGGATTCACTAAAGCAAAACAGACTCAACCTTTGAAGACTGCTGCAAGTGGTTTTGAAGCAAGAGTAGTTACTGGAAAGGAAGCAAGAGATAAAACTGGATTGGGAAGTGCTGATGAAAGAAGAATACAGAACACTACCAATGATCCAACTTCCTTGAGTGAACCAGGTATTGGAGCAACTCCTGAGAGATTGAATCAACTGGAATCTGAATGGTTTACCATACCTACTTGAAAGAACATATCTTATTGTACTTCATGGCAGATGGTAGGGTTATCATATAAGGCAAAATGCCATTCCATTGAAGTATTTTGAAAAACTGGAGCATGTACTATTCTTACTTCAAGTGAATGACAAACTAACAGAAAGTGCTGCAAACTATTTGAAGGATCAGATTCAGAGACAGAAAAGGCTTTATTCTGTTAAGTCTGACAGCACATATCTTCCAAAGTACAGAGATCACAAGGGTGATATAGTTGAAATGAAGCCCAACACTGCTAAGATTATAACTACCTTTCTGGGTTACAGGGCTGTGGAATTCAATCTTGAGTCTGATAAAGCATATTTGATCAGACTGGATTAGGATATAAGAAAAGCTAAGATTAATGATCTCAGGGCTGCAATCTTTCAAATTGGTGAAGATACTGCAGAGCTTAAAGATGCTAAAAGGAGGATGATTGATGAACTCAGATATGCTGAGAAATGTTTGTTGAAGAACTATCTCAGAACAACTCCTAACATCAGAGAGATCAAAAGATGAAGCCAAGTCAAGATCTACAACTACTTAAATTCTAATATTTGTATAGACTGAAGTTGTTATCAGAAGTTAAAGATTGGTAAAGCTTTAAGGACTGTAGGTTGTAGTTATCTAGTCTAATTCTCATGCATTTGTACTTAATGTTTTTGACATCATCAAATACCTGTTAAACTTGTATATTATGCAAATTTACAAGTTGGGGGAGATTGTTATATATATTTGATAATGTCATGGTTAATATGATTTATGTTTAGTTTTCAGATCTTACTTAAACAGGATAAATCAGTACTTACTGGAAGTCAGGACTTAAGGATATCAGTACTTATATTATCAGGAGATAATCATCAGAAGATGGATATCAGAACTTAAGTACTGAAGAACGTTCAGATAGGGACAATAGCTGATTAAAGGAAAGAAGATCGAGACAAACATAAGAAGAGATATGCATGAAAAAAGAATTCTATGAAGAATAGAATACTTGGAAGAAAAGATATCTGATTGATATATTTTAGGAAGCAGAATTATATTCCATATCAATTAGCGATTATCTTGTAACTGTGTAGTATATAAACACAGGCATAGGGTTTACACTATAAGTGTTATCATATTCGAGAAGATTATTCATTGTAACCCTAGCAGCTCTCGTGATATTTGTTCATCACTGAGAGGTAATAGTTCCATACTGTAACAGAGTTTATTGTTTCAATAAAGTTTGTTTTCTGTTACTTAGAGTTATTAAAGTTCGATTTGATTGTACTTTACACTGTATTCACCCCCTCTACAGTGTGTGTGTGACCTAACAATAAATATGAATCTTCAAATTCTGACGGCTTTTACATTCACATATTTCACTCGTTAAATAAGAATACGTTCTCGGATTCTCAAGATTCCACTATTCATTTATGGTGAACTCAAAAGTTTTACATAATCACCTCCAGTTACTATTCACTGAAGTTTTAAAATATTACAAAATTTAGGGTTCTTACAGCCTTCCCCCTTAAAAGGATTCCGTCTCAGAATCAGTCCACAAATAGATGGGGGTACTATTCTTGCATGTGGATTTCTAACTCCTATGTCGACTCCTCGACGTTGTGATGTCTCCACAGAACTCTGACTAGCTTGACACTCTTGTTTCGGAGTACTTGCTCTTTCCGGTCAATGATCTCGATAGGTTGTTCCACATAGGACAGATCTGGTTGAAGGTCCACTTGTTCATGATCCACTATATGCTTGGCGTCCGTGTTATACTTCCTCAACATTGACACATGAAAAATATTATGAACCTGTTGGAGGTTTGGAAGTAAGGCTAACTCGTACGCCACGGGTCCTATCCGTCTCAAAATCTCAAAAGGTCCAATATATCGAGGACTCAACCTCCATTTTTTTCTGAATCTCATCAATCCTTTACATGGTGACACTTTCAGAAACACCTATCACCTACTTCATATTCTTTATCCTTCCATGCTAAGTCGGCGTATTTACGCTGCCGGTCTTGGGCTGCTGCTAAATGTTCTCTGATAAATTCCACTACGTCCCTTGTCCTTTACACTAAGTCGGGATCTAGCAACTTCCTTTCACCAACCTCATCCCAATATAAGAGTGAACGGCACCTTCGGCCATACAACACTTTGTATAGGGGCATCCCTATACTTGCATGGTAGCTATTGTTGTAAGCAAATTCTATCAAAGCTAGGTGTTCATCCCAAGTACCTTTAAAGTCAATCACACAAACTCTCAGCATGTCCTCCAATGTCTGGATGGTTCGCTCACTTTATCCATCGGTTTGTGGATGGTATGTGGTATTCATGTTCAGTTTGGTTCCCAAGCATTCTTGGAAGATCCTCCAAAACCTAGAGTTGAATCTGGGATCTCTGTCAGATACGATAGCTATTGGAACTCCATGCCTTACCATAATTTCCCTGATATATATCTCCGCTAATCTATCTACCGTGTAGGTCTCCTTAATTGGAAGAAAGTGTGCTGACTTGGTCAGTCGGTCTATAATCACCCATATGGCATCATGGTTAGTTTTGGTTCGGGGTAATCCTACCATAAAATCCATGGCTATATGCTCCCACTTCTACACCAGAATTTCTAAGGGTTGTAGGAGTCCACTTGGTCGTTGATGTTTTGCCTTTACTCATTAACGGGTTAAGCATTTACTGACCCACTCCGCTACATCCTTTTTCATGTTCGTCCATCAATAGTACTCCTTCAGATCGCGATACATTTTAGTGCTTCCGAGATGGACAGTGTACCTAGTGTTATGTCCTTCGTGCAAGATTTCATCCTTTAACTCTTGGACATTAGGGACCCATATTCGGTAGGTATGTCTCCTAATTTCATTCTCGTCCGGATCACGCTTGGCCTCCTTTCCGGTCACCAACTCATTTTTTTTACTCATCACCTGTTCTTGACATCGCCTAATCATTTCTAGTAATTCTGGTTGCATGACCATCTCATACAGTCCTTCAGTTCCTTGTTCGGTAACCTTGACCTCAATCTCTAGTCTCTCAAATTCTCGGATCAAATCATCAGATGTGGTGATCCTCTTTAATCTCTCCTTACGACTAAGGGCGTCGGCCACCACATTGACATTCCCTGGGTGATACATGATCTCGCAATCATAATCCTTGATTAATTCTAACCACCTTCTCTGCCTCATATTTAGCTCTTTTTGGGTGAAGATATACTTAAGACTCATGTGGTCAGTATAGATCTCAAATTTCTCTCCATATAAGTAGTGTCTCCCCATCTTCAGGGCAAACACTATGGCGGCTAGTTCTAGGTCATGGGTGGGGTATATCAGCTCGTACTCCTTTAGTTGCCTGGATGCGTAGGCAATCACTTTACCGTACTGCATCAGCACATATCCCAAGCCCTTATGGGATGCATCACTATAAATAATAAAATTCCTTTTATTGTCTGGTAGGGCCAGCACTGTGGCCGATACCAACCTTTTCTTCACCTCTTGAAAACTTTCTTCACACTTCTACATCCAAACAAATTTCTCTATTTTCCGAGTAATTCTAGTCAACGGTCCTGCTATCTTAGCAAAATCCTTAACAAACAGTCGATAGTACCTGGCTAATCTGATAAAGCTTCGTACCTTGGTGGATGTGGTTGGTTGCTCCCAATTGGAGATAGCTTCTATCTTTGCGGGATCTACTAGAATTTTTTCCTTGCTAATCATATGTCTCAAAAACTAGACTTCTTTTAACCAAAATTCGCACTTGGAGAATTTGGCATACAACTTTTCTTTTCATAGAATTTCCAAAACTATCCTGAGGTGTTCAGCATGTTCTTCCTCCATTCTAGAGTAAATCAAGATATCATCAATAAAGACTATCACGTATACGTCTAGGTACTTCTTAAAGATGATGTTCATCAGATCCATGAAAGTCGCAGGCGCGTTAGTCAGACCAAACGACATCACTAGGAACTCGTAATATCTGTATCTAGTATGAAACCCAGTTTTGGGTATATCCTCAGGTTTAATCCTAAGTTGATGATAACCCGTCCTAAGGTCAATCTTCGAAAAACACGTCGCATCTTTCAGTTGGTCAAATAAATCATCTATTCTCGGTAACGGGTATTTATTCTTAATGGTCAGCTTGTTCAACTCTCGATAATCGATGCACAGCCTCATGATATCATCCTTTTTCTTTATAAACAACACGGGTGCACCCCACGGGGACACACTCGGTCTAATCATCCCTTTGTCCAACAATTCTTGCAATTGAACAGCCAACTCTTTCATTTCTACCGGGGCTAAACGATATGGGGCCTTCGACACAGGTGCCGTACCGGGAGCTAAATCAATAGCAAATTATATTTCTCGATCTGGGGTAGTCCGGGAAGATCCTTGGGGAATACATCCTCAAACTCATTGACTACTACTATATTTTGTATCTCAGAGTATCTCGTTAAGTGTCCACTACGTGAGCCAAGTAGGCCTCACATCCTTATCTTATAAGCTTTTTAGTCTGAACCATCGTCAGGAATTTCTTGGTCTGTCATTTCCAGGTAATTAGAATATTCTTACCACTTGGTGTTTTCAAATTTACTTTCTTCCCCTCACAATCAATATGGGCATGATTTCTAGATAACCAATCCATCCCTAGTATCACATTAACCTCCCCTAACCGGAAGGGAATTAAGTCTACTAAATAATTGACTCCGCTTAATTCTAGGTCGCAGTTAGCATGCACCTGACTTACATGAATGATTTCTTGGTTAGCTATTTCCACTCGTAATGACTCCCTCAAAGATTCCACTTTTAAAATTAATTTTTGAGCAAATTCCTTAGATATGAAAGACTTAGTGGCTCCAGAATCAAATAACACATTGGCAGGGTTGGAGTTTGGTAGGAGCGTACCTTCTATGACATTCATGTTCTTCACGGCATCTGTCACTATCATGTTAAAGGTTCTGGCAGTCGGCATTTTATTGGACGCGGCTACACTACCCTTTGAGCAACAGGGGCTACCGCAGGATAGTCCTTCCTCATATGACCCATTTTTCTGCACTGGAAACACTCAATCGCTTTATTTGTACAGGATGTGGTATAGTGTCTCATCTTGCCACACCTATAGGATATCACCGTCTTCTGAGTACAGGTACCAGAATGCTTCTTACCACAGTTCCTGCACTCTGGAAACGGGGTTCGGGGTTGGCTATGGTAAGACACTCCAGTTTGGTTTTCACTTTGGCCCATACTCACGCTTTCAGTCCTCCTGAATCCTACACTGCGAGTTGGTTGGAAAGTCGTCCTCCGCACAAACTTACTGGGGAAACTCTCCCCTCCCACATTCTTACTCCGGTTATTAAACTTTCTTTTCTTGCTTTGCTTCATCTTCAGACTCTTCTCACTTCCCGCTTCTGCTACCGTAGCTTTCTGTACTAGGGTGGCATAGTCGGTTATCTCTAGTATCGATAGCTTGTTTTGGATCCACTGTTTCAGTCCTTGCTAAAACCTCACAACCTTTTTCTCTTCAGTGTTAACAAGCTCTGGCACGAACCTAGACAACTCAGTGAACTTGGCCTCGTATTCAACTACATTCATGTTTTCCTATTTCAGCTCTAGAAATATTAACTCCATTTGAATCTCCATAAATCTTGGAACATATTTCTTTCAGAACAATTCTGTGAACCTTTCCTAGGTAACAATCCCCTGGGGCTCCATATTCTTCTTGGCTTCCCACCAGTAATTTGCCTCTCCCTTTAGGAGGTAGGTAATAAAATTAGTTTTATGGCCCTCTTCGGTGCCTATTCATTCAAATGTTTTCTCCATCTCTTTTAGCCAAGCCTTTGCTTGAACAGGGATGGCAGCTCCGTGGAACTCCGGGGGTCTAACAGACTTAAAAGATTTGAAAGCATTGTCCATCACTTAGTGAGGTGGTTGGAGCTGACGAGGTTGAGGGGGTAGTTTTAGGTTCTGCCTAGGTAGTTGCATAAAGTGGTCCATTGGATTTTTTGCAACTTCCATCTCATTAGTGTCTTCAGCCTCTGTTTCTTCATAATTTTCATCAGCCAACTCATTATAATCTTGTTCTTCATTATTTATTAACAGTGGGCTCGGTGCTCGGTGTTCACGGTTAATACTGCCCTGGCTGTTAGACACCATCGGGCGTGCTCTAGTTCTCGTTCTTTTTGGCGGCATTCCTGTTGCATATATTTATTTAGGTTGCTTTCATTTGATTGTTATCACATTTTCTAATTTATTACAACATGTATAATTACACATGTAATGATAATGAGGATCTAAACCACAATTGAGAAATCACAAAGTACTAGTACATTAATTATACATAAGTTTGGCCATAAGCCGAGTCTGAATACATCACAACTAGATAACATAAGATACATACTATCCCAAAAGTACAGACCTCCCCAGCTGGTGGTACTAACATAGCCAACAAAATCTACCCATAACAACTAGCCCAAAATAACTGAGTATAAACCACTGGAAAAAATAACCATCTAACTCCTGAACGCTCGCTGACCCGAGTAGCCTCCCGGGCCCTCCATATAGCATCTATCACAACTCGGATGACATCACTCCTACTCACTGGGCCACAGAGTGGGGACAAACGGCGGATCCTGCCTAAAGCCCTCTGATCAATATGGCGCATGGCACAACGCATATGTCGAGTACTCGTGTCCACACGCCCGCCCTGGGCCCCAGTCCGCATATGCCTCTCAATAGTCAACTGGTACCTCAACTCGGCCACTCGGGCCTCAGCAGGAGTCAGGTCCGCGACATAGCGGCCTACCACCCAATCATGAAATACTAGCGATACCACAGGTAGAGGTGGTGGTGGAGGTGGGGGTCTACAGGGGTCGTTACCATCCCATCCAGTATCGGATCCATCTCATCGTCACTCTCGGTAGGTGTTGGACACACAGGTGCAGGTGGTGGGGTGGGTGCCTGCTCAGGGGTGGCTATCTCTGTGTCTACCTCTGTCTCCTCCTCAGGGTCCTCATCTGGGTCATCGTCAGATATATCCATATTTAGGGCAGGGGCGAGGTCAGCTATCTCTATCCCTGTCAACAGGGTCTCATCATGGGCTCTCTCATACTCCTCGATATCCTCAGGGTCCGACATAGCGGGTACTTACAATCCATTTAACACACGCATTACTAACCATAAATATTTAATTATCCTTAAGGGTTCTTATTTTCAGTGCTACCCTTGTAGCCCAACTACGAACTCGATATGAGTTTTTAATCATTAATTTGGTTGATTCATCACTTTTTACCCCAATGTTTCTGAGACCTATAACATAGGGCTCTGATACCATTTTTGTAACACCCCCAAATCCAAGGTCGGGAATTTGGGTTGTTATGCTCACTTATTATTTACCAAAATTTGATTAAACCACTTTTACTAATATTACTTGACCTTTTCATTCATAACTCACACACGCACATGTTATATGCTCAGAAACATAACTAAAATGATCCACGTGCTAGTTAAGTTCATTACAAACCAAATGTAATTATCCCAAAAGGGTGAACACCGAAGGCAGCTCTACATGAGACTGACTCGAGTCACAAATGTTTTAGTTCTTAGATCAGAGTTTACAAAAGGGAAACCAACTCTACTCGTCTACCTGATGGGGTTGGCACACAAACAACCTACAATACTCACGAGCATCTCCCACCCACTTGCAGGCAGTAGTCTTGGTCTCAGCCATGCCGGTAATCTGTTATGATATGATATATAAAAGCAAGAGTGAGCATTATAGCTCAACAAGGTATGCATATCCATATATGAGTATGTGTGAATAAGGAAAACCAATAATTGAACTTTTTAGTTTCAAAAACTCGTGAAAATTTATATGCTTGCCAAATTTATTATATTCTCGAAATCAACTATAACATTATATCGCCTCTTACTTGTATTCATCTCTTTCCAAAACTTCAAGATTTTACTTGAACCAGGATTATAAGCCGGAGTTGATATTCACATCATATAAGTTATGATTTAAAATTCAGCCTTATCGGCCTTCCGTTGTAAATTGTACAACAATCTTTCCAAAGTGGAAGGAAAGGGACTATACTGGAATAAACCATGTATGCGGTGACCAGCCGTATACGCAAATTATCTCTACTAGTAGAAGGTGTCAACCGGCGTGCGATAATTAACCTAGCCATCTTTGAGCTTATCAAGACACTACACGGCTTTTCTCATATTACCGTGCAAGTCTGAAACTCTGTGGTCACACGCGGTCCACATAACCGTACAATGCGCCACTGCTCTCATGGTCGCTGCCCGATACTATCTCTTGACCGGGCAGGCCACATTCCAGTCCCAAGATAAACAACAATGATAACTTTCATTTTAAAACCCTTTTCAAAGGAATAGATCATTTGGAGTTGACCTTCATTCAGATGATTTGTTCGTCAATCTTTAATTTAATTGATCCTTGGGAGTTGTCGGAGTTTTGAACTTGAAATCATATTCAAATCCCTAACTGTACTAGGGGAATACATATATATTGACTTCTTGTTTTTCACTGAGCGAGGAAGCAAAACTCTTATGCTTCTAGACTAAGTTCCTTAAGATTTGATAAGTTTGTTTGAATAATTTCGAAAGTACCTTCGGGAACTATGTTATTCCCTAACAATACAACAAGAATTACAGAAGGGGGGTTGAATGTAATTCTGGCTTCTTTTTGAGATTTTTAAAACTGTTCTAACTCAATAATATATATAAGTGTTTGATTTGCAAAGTGCGGAATGAAAGAAGTATATAAATCAAAACACAAGTAATAAAAACACAAGTCTTTAAAACTTTCTGGTGGATTTGAATGTATCCACCATATATATATATATATCGAGTGAACCCTGTGAAGCTTGAATAGCTCACAGCTGCTGTTATAAGTGAACAAACAAACTATAGAGACATTCTTAACAGTTACAGGCTTTTCTATTTCTCTTCTAAAATGTGTTTGCTTTGTTATTTGTTATAATAGCAACACTTTGTTTATATATCACCAAGTTTACATGGTAATAAGACAGGATAATAAAACAAAACCTATCAAGTCTAACTCCATGCTGCTTCACTACTCTATTCCAGAATCTTTAAAATCTTCATAATAGCATGGAAATGGTAATGCTTCTTTGTTCTCATTTTCCTGTTAAACAGGCTGCCACATTCCTTTTGCAAACACCCAACGCATGTGACTGTATTGTAACTGTCAACAGATATTTGAATTGATCATCCGTCGGTACATGCCGTCGAGTAGCCTTGTTAATCATCCGTCGGGTAGCTTTGTTGATCATCCATCGGGTAGCTATTTGACACTTGACTTTATTTCATTTATTCAAAATTACAAGACATCCATATTTACAATTAATCAACTTATTCTGCATATCTACTAGTAGTCAATATGACTCATATGCTATTACAGAATCTACACAAAGTTATTTGCAGAAATGTGCTACATTACTTATTGTTACATAGCTACTCACCCGGTGTATATCAATTAGTCATCTGTCGGGACTATATTTAATCATCCGTTGGGACTATAATTGATCATCTATCGGGTGCTACAAAATTCATTAAGTTAAATCTACTTAGATGTTTTGTTTAGCTCATCATCAACTACACAACAGATGCATAACAATCTCCCCCAATTCATGTCTACTAGAATTGTAGCCATAAATTAAGAGAAACTTGATGATAACAAAACATCCTAAAATACAGATTGAAAAATAGTAGATAAAACTGATAAGTGCTACAATTTACTGAAAATTAAACAATGCAAAGTTCACAAATAAATTGCTCACAATAATTATCAAGGTGCTCCTCTAGTCTGAGCAGATAGATCTATTTCCTTGATTGTCTGGATTTCTTTCCAAGCCTTCTGTTGTTTTCTTCAATCTGGTTCTGGAGTTGTCTGTGGAATTCAAGTTCATCAGCTTCTGCGAGATTTAGCATTTCCTGCATTTCCAAAAGAGTCTTATTGCTAGAGATACTCAATTGGTCCTCCAATCTGAAGAATCTTCTAACTCCTTTTTAATCCCTGAATTCCATCAGCCAATAGAGCCTCAGATGCACTCTCTTTCATGTAAAGGGAATAGATAGAGTTTTTAGAAGTACATCTTTGGCTCTAGTACTCCTCAGCTCCTCAATTTTCTTTAGAACTGGTCTTCTTGCAGTCACATTGTACCCAAAGTTCTTTTTGAATGAAGAGTAGACCTTTATCAAAACAGACTGGCTTTCTAGAAGAATCATGTGAAGTGGACATATGATCTCTCTTCCTCCCTTGTATTTGAATACCAGCCTTTCAGGAAGATGTCTGTGAGCATCAATTCCTCTAACTTAATCCAATTCATCTAAGTAGAGGTTTATGTCAGAAAACTCCTTGATGTCACAGATTTACAACATGTCTCCCTTGTTGACTGTAGATTTAACTTTGGTTGGGGTCTTGGATCTGAGAATCACAGGCTTCACTTTCTTGTTTGCTCTTGTCTTTGTCTTCTTTGGCTTTTGAAGATAGGAAAGTTTAGCTCAGGAATTGGTAGACTATCCCAGTCTACTGGCTCATGCTTAGGAATTATGGGCTCACCATGAATGTTCCTTGTTAGATCCACCACTTTGAACTCTTCAAATACCACAGAGGGTTTTGTTGTCTGAGTTGTAGTTGTAGGCTTTTTGGGAATTTGGTCTTCCTTTTCCTCATCATTAAAGTCCAGTTTTCTCTTGGAATGGAGCTTGTATCTGAATAAAATATTGACCGATTATGATTATACGAATAAAATGAAATGATAAAAGGGATATATATATTTTTGGAATATTGGATCGTTTTGGATCGTTAAATTAGTTACTTAGCCGCTAAGTAACTACAAAAATGATCCGATTTGATACCCGTATTGGATAATTATCCAAACCGTCTTCTTATAAAACACTATATATGAGAATAATGTAATAATATCCCGTTTTTCGAGAATACGGGTTTTGTTGATTCACCGAAATGATTATCGTATTGAAAATCTTGCGCCGGGCCGCGCACGGGTCAAACCGTAATCCGGATCGAAAAAGTCAAAACACGGAAAATGTCTGTAATTACCATATTACGTTATGAAGGAGTTTTCGGAAGAGTTTCAGGTTGTAAAAACATAAAAACGGTTGAAGTTGGACGATTCCCGTGTTTATAAAATAATTTTGTAATTATTCAGAAAATAATTAATAAATTTATAAATCAATATAAAATCATATAACAGTCCAAAAATTACCAGAAAAATACCATAATTATCTATATTTTATTCTGGTCATAATAAAATCAACATACTTATACTTTATCTCATATAAGCATCCACATATCCACACCAATCGTCAGATAATTCACCAAAAATCACATAATAATCATATAAAAATTATTTATTGATAAAAATAATTACACGCGATATCCCGGATATTACACCTTGCATGGCTTCCATTCACTTCTTATTTAATTTACATTCATGCACTTGTCATTTTATTCCGATAATTTTCCCGTAGAACGTTTCGTTTCGTAAGGATTTCTTTTATCATTTATAATCCTTTAATCACTTCCATTCCTTTCTCTTGATCTTAATAATACCTTAATGAATTGTTTATTTTACGTAGTACTCCCGGTTCTACACCATTCTTTACGAACACTAAAACACGTAGTATAAATGTGAATTTTCGAATTCCGATGGCTTTTACATTCACTTATTTTACTCGTTAAACAAGAATACGTTCTCGGATTCTCAAGATTCCGCTATTCATTTATGGTGAACTCAAAAGTTTTATATAATCACCTTCAGTTACTATTCACTGAAGTTTTAAAATATTACAAAATTTAGGGTTCTTACACAACTGCTCATCACCTTCATCATCTTCACTATCTAAATTCCCCATAAGGCATCTGACCTTAGCAATTGATCAAGTTCTGAATTAACCACACAATCAACCAACTCCACCTTTAAGCACTCCTCATTTTCAGTAGGGAATTTCATGGCATTGAACACATTGAACTTTACATCCTGATCCAGCACTCACATAGTGAGCTCACCCTTCTGCACATCAATCAAGGTTCGGCCAGTAGCCAAGAAAGGTCTTCCCAAGATTATGGGAATCTTCTTATCCTCCTAGAAATCAAGAATTACAAAATCAACGGGAAGATGAATTTATCCACCTTGACCAAGACATCCTCCACAATACCTCGTGGATATGTAATAGAACGGTCGACCAACTGTAAGGTCATATAAGTCGGCTTTGGATCAGGTAATTCCAACTTCTTGAAAATTGATAAGGGCATCAGATTGATGCTAGCTCCCAAGTCACATAAGCATTTGTCAAATGACACTTTACCAATGGTGCATGGAATAGTGAAGCTACCAGGATCTTTAAGCTTCGGAGGCAACTTTTGTTGCAACACAGCACTACATTCCTCCGTGAGAGCAACGGTCTCTAAGTCATCCATCTTCACTTTTTGAGAGAGAATACCTTTCATAAACTTCGCATAACTAGACATCTGTTTAAGAGCTTTAGCGAAAGGTATGTTGATATAAAGTTTCTTGAACACCTCCAGAAACTTCTCAAACTGCTTATCCAACTTTTTCTTCTGCAGCCTCTTAGGAAAGGGAGGTGGAGGATAGATCTGTTTCTCCCCTGTATTACCCTCAGGAGGAGTGTGTTCAACAATAGTCTTCCTTGGTTCCACTTCAGCTTCCTTATGCACTTCTTCTTCAGCCACAACTTCTTCATCTGAAACTTGAGAGTGTTCGGGATTTGCAAGCTTCCCAGACCTCAATGTAATTGCCTTTACCTGCTCCTTAGCTTCTCTCTTTTCTGGTACCTCAGTGTCACTAGGGAGTGTACCAGGTTGACGATTTAGCAAGATATTGGCAATCTGCCCAATTTGATTTTCCAAGGTCATGATAGAAACCGCTTGGCTTTTGCACATGAGCCTCAACTCCTCCAATTCAGATTTTCAATAGACTGTTACAGCTGAAGTTGTTGCCTTGGTGCATATTGCGGTTTCTGAAAACCAGGGGGTTGTATGCTTTGCTGAATACTATTGATAAGGCTGTTGAACCGCATTCTGAGTGTTGCACCAGCTCAAGTTAAAATTATTGCGGTTATTGGGATGATAGGTGGCTAACACGGGTTGCTGCGACCTCTGAAAGTTGCTCACGAACTGAGCTGATTCACTAGAAATAGCACACTGCTTCATCTCATGGGCATCAGCACAAAGCTCACAGACACTAGTGATCTGATTAACTCCGTAATTAGCCAAAGAATCCACCTTCATCGTCAAAGCCTTAAGTTGAGAAGCTATAGCAGTAGCTGTATTTAACTCCAGAATTCTTGCTACCTTGCCCTGAGATAGTCTTTGAGTAGGATTCTGGTATTCATTAGCAGCCATCAGTTTAATCAATTCATAAGCTTCATCATAGCTTTTAGCCCACAAGGCTCCTCCTGATGCTGCATCAAGCATGGGTCTAGAAGTAGCACCCAAACCATTATAAAAACAGTTAATGATCATCCAGTCAAGCATCCCATGGTGAGGACACTTTCTAAGCATCTCTTTGTAACGATCCCAAGCCTCACATAAAGATTCTCCAGATTGGTGAGCAAATTGAGTAAGTGTGTTTCTGATTGCACCAGTCTTCGCCATAGGAAATAATTTAGTTAAGAATTTTTAGGAAAGATCCTCTCATTTGGTGATAGACGTGGTAGAGAATGTAACCAACACTTCGCTTTATCCCGTAGAGAGAATGGGAAAAGCCTTAACTTAATAGCATCTTCAGAAACTCCATTGAACTTGGAAGTGTTGCAAATCTCGATGAAATCTCTGATGCGCATGTTGGGGTCTTCTGTCGGAGAACCCCCAAACTAAACTAAGTTATGTATCATCTGAATCGTGCTCGACTTGATCTTAAAGGTATTAGCCGAGATGGCTGTCGAACAATGCTAGACTGAATATCATTTATCTTTGGTTGAGAGTAATCCATCAAATCCTTCGGATTCGCTTCTGGTCCGAGCATTGTAATAAGAACCTCTTTTTCCTTCTCAACTAAGATCTCTTCTTCAACTTTCTTCTATACTACAACTTCTTCCTCAGCTTGATCCAGTATTCTCTTACAAGACCGAGAACGCGTATGCATACACGCTCGATAGATTACCTGAAACACGATGAGGAAATAAGTAAGTAACAATGTCCGAGTCACTGAACTTTAACGACCAATGATGACAAACACATAAACTAAAAATTAACACCGAAGTCCCCGGTAGCGGCGCCAAAAACTTGTTAGGGCTAGAACACGCGCTAATATTCACGCAAGTATACGCGATCGCAAGTAATATAGAATTAATTCTAGTTCGTTCCCACAGGGACTGGTTTAGGTTAATTTTAATCAATGTATTTACGCAAAAATGGTATGGTTATTATCCAATGCTAAGACAAATAACAAATTAAGGTTGTTTATAACTAAGATTAACTAAGAGATTATACTAAAGAACATTAACTAAGAGAATGAAAGAGTTGAATACTATATGACACAAACATGGAATTCTAACTTCAAAAAATACTTCATTCAATAGCCTTTTCGTTCTTAACCTTAGCATGTAATGGTGATGACACTAATCAGATAACACGAAACTGATAAACGCCAACTTTTGTTGTACGAATACCATATACTACCAGACATCCACAAAAGAGATAGAAGCTGAATAGACACCAATTATATTGAGACCCTATATGTCTATAGAATTTGAAAATATAATGGTTTAATGCACAAGTTATCTATCGTGATTACATAGGGCAAGTAAGATGGTTAAAATTACCTATGAATCATGCATAACAAATACATGAACCTATGCTATCATGGCAAGTTCTAAACTCTTAAATTCACTTTCACTTCATTAAAGATTAACACGCTATCTTATAAGTTCGCGACGCTCATAAGACAAGTAAGCACAATCAATACTAGGTTATCTTACAATCAACACACACTAAGGCATCGAAACAAATTAACTAAAGAAATCTATAAATAAATGTTAGATATATTTGATAATGTCATGGCTAATATGTTTTATGTTTAGCTTTCAGATCTTACTTGAACAGGATAAATCAGTACTTAACTGTTGATCAGTACTTATACTGGAAGTCAGGACTTAAGGATATCAGTATATATGTTATCAGGAGATAATCATCAGAAGATAGATATCAGAACTTAAGTGCTGAAGGACGATCAGATAAGGACAGTAGCTGATTAAAGGAAAGAAGATCAAGATAACCATAAGAAGAGATATGCATGAAGAAGGAATTCCGTAAAAAATGGAATACTTGGAAGAAAAGATATCTGATTGATATATTTTAGGAAGCAGAATTATATTCCATATCATTTAGCGATTATCTTGTAACTTTGTAGTATATAAACACAGATATAGGGTTTACACTACAAGTGTTATCATTATTAGAGAAGATTATTCATTGTAACCCTAGCAGCTCTCGTGATATTTGTTCATCACTGAGAGGTAACAGTTCCATACTGTAACAGAGTTTATTGTTTCAATAAAGTTTGTTTTCTGTTACTTAAGTTCTTAAAGTTCGATTTGAGTGTACTATACATTGTATTCACCCCCTCTACAGTGTGTGTGTGACCTAATAATTGGTATCAGAGCCTATCTGTTAACATACATACAGTTAAAGATCCAAACACAATCATGTCGGACACAAAACTCCAACTAAGCCTACCAAAACTGAGGAACCACCAAAGACACAAATTCAGAGTCGGTATGAGACCATCAGAGTTCCCATACTGAGACCATCTGAATATCCCATATGGAAGGTAAGGATGACCATGTTCCTGGAAGCAACAGATCCAGAATACCTTGATAGAATCAAGGAAGGCCCTCACAAACCAACCAAACTCGCTGTTGTAGTTGCAGGTGAAGCAGCAAAGACCGTACCAAAGGAGAAGAGTGATTATACTGCTGAAGACATAGCATCAATTGCTAAGGATGCTAAGGTAAGACACTTACTGCATAGTGCCATTGATAATGTAATGTCAAACAGGGTAATCAACTGCAAGACTGCCAAGGAGATATGGGATGCTCTGGAAACAAGGTGTCAGGGAACTGACACAATTAAGAAGAACAGGAAGACAATACTCACTCAAGAGTATGAATACTTTGACTCAAAGACTAATGAGTCATTGAATGATTTATATGATATATTTGTCAAACTTTTGAATGATTTGTCATTGGTTGATAAAGAGTATGATATTGAAGATTCAAACCTTAAGTTCCTGTTAGCTCTTCTTGAATGCTGGGATTTGAAGGCAACGACAATAAGAGACAACTATAATCTTGATGAAACAACTCTTGACGAAATCTATGGAATGCTCAAGACTCATGAGCTGGAGATGGAACAAAGAAGCAAGAGGAAAGGAGGAAAGTCAAGGACAGTTGCTCTTAAGGCTGAAGAAG
This sequence comes from Apium graveolens, assembly GCF_009905375.1. Classification (NCBI taxonomy): domain Eukaryota; kingdom Viridiplantae; phylum Streptophyta; class Magnoliopsida; order Apiales; family Apiaceae; genus Apium; species Apium graveolens. The sequence goes on from NC_133652.1 coordinate 108,872,698, forward strand.
AATTCCCAAAGCAGCTTCCTCAAAGAAAGACAAGGGTAAAGCTCTTTTCATAAAGTCTGATACTGAGTCATCAAGTTCTGAGAGTGATGATGACTCAGATTCTGAAAGCTTGCCTGAGACTGATGCTGATGAGGAGATGATGAAGCTGTGTGCTCTTATGGTGAAAGGAATCACAAAGATTGCATACAGGAAGTTCAGGAAGGGAAAGAAGTTTTCCAGGAAAGGCATAAGTTCTGATAAGAAGAATTTCAGAAGATCTGAAGGCAGAGGAGGAAAGTCTGACAGAGGAGATTACACAAATGTTAAATGCTATAACTATGGTGAGAAAGGCCACATATCTCCTGACTGCAAGAAGGTAAAGAGTGACAAAGGCAAGGCTCTTGTCACAAAGCAGAAAAGCTTGACAGACACCTCAGACTCTGAAAGTGAGGAAAACTATGCATTGATGGCAAATGTTGATAAAGAAAGTGCTGAGAGCAGTTCTGAAGCTGCTGAAACAAAGGTACCTCAGACTACTTATGCTTTTCATACTGATGATATTAATGAGTTGAGAAGATATCTTAAAACCATGTTTGTTAGCTATAGAGAGTAAACTTTAACATGTGAAAGATTAACTTCTGAAAATCTTGCATTTAAGAAAAGAAATGATTTCTTAGAAAAAGAGTTAGTCATGTTCCATCAAACTCAGAAGGATAGAGATGATGCTTTTTATGTTAGGAATAAAGTGCTAAAATTAAATGAATCTCTAAAAACTGAGTTAGAAAAGGAAAGAAAGATTATCAGGACTTGGACTAACTCTGGCAAAACAACTCAAAATTTGCTAAGAAGTGGAAACTGGAAAGAGGGCTTAAGTTATGGAGAAGATAAGAAAGATAAAGGAAATGAAGAAATTAAGTATGTTGATAAGCAAAAGCCAAAGTTAAAACCTGTTAAGTTTGTAACTGTAAAGTCTGAAAATGAAAAATCAGAAGTTACAAAGGAATCAACTTCTGACAAACTAAAACAGGAAAAGACAGCTGAAGTGAACATAGGCTTAATGACAAAGAAGCAGCTTAAGCATAAGCTGAAAGATGTCAAGAATACAAACAAGGTAAAATCACCTAGGAAAAACAGGAATGGAAAGGAAGGTGTGAATAAAAGCAATGATTATAAACCTGTTCCTGATGCTCCTAGGAAAACATGTCACAACTGTGGAAGTTCTAACCATCTGGCTTCTTTTTGCATGAAGAATAAGAATATTAACTCCTTACCTTCAAAATCAGGAGTTAAGAGTCAGTCTGTTAGATACAAACCACAAAATCCTTGTTTTCATTGTGGTAGTTTATGGCATTCTATTTATACTTGTAAGGAATATCATAGTTTGTACTATGATTATTATCAAATAAAACCTTCTTTGAAGAAAGTTTCCATTGTTCCTTCTAGTGTAAATTCTGATTCAAAGTCTGATAGTGTAAGTTCTGATAAGAAAAATGTTAACATAAACTCTGATGCTAAATCCGCTGCAAATGTTAACAAACTTAATAAGGCCAAAGGATCCAAGCAAGTCTGGGTCCTTAAAATTAATAATTAGTGGTCTTTGTGATTGCAGGGCAACAGGAAAAATATTCTAGTTCTGGACAGTGGATGTTCAGGACATATGACTGGAAATAAGGCCCTGCTATCAGACTTTGTGGAGAAAGCTGGCCCAAGTGTTTCTTATGGAGATGGCAACATTGGAAAAACATTGGGATATGGCAATATCAATCTTGGAAATGTCATAATTAAACAAGTAGCTCTAGTCTCAGGACTTAAACACAACCTACTGAGTATAAGTCAAATCTGTGACAGAGGTTATCATGTTGATTTCTTTGAAGAACACTGTGAAATTGTGAGTAAATCTAAAGGCAAAGTTGTTCTGAAAGGATACAGGCGTCGTAACATTTATGAAGCTAAGCTTTCAACAAGTACTGATGGTTCTGCAATCTGTCTGATGAGTAGAGCATCGATTGAAGAAAGCTGGAATTGGCATAAGAAACTCTCTCATTTAAATTTCAACAATATAAATGAACTGGTCAAGAAAGATCTTGTGAGAGGATTGCCAAACACAGTATTTGCTCCTGATGGTCTTTGTGATTCATGTCAGAAAGCCAAACAAAGAAAATCTTCATTCAAGAGCAAGACTGAATCATCAATTCTTGAGCCTTATCATCTAATACATGTTGATCTATTTGGTCCAGTAAATGTCATGTCTATTGCAAAGAAGAAGTATGCGTTGGTCATAGTGGATGAGTTCACCAGATACACATGGGTGTATTACTTGCATACAAAAAGTGAAACTGCATCAACCTTGATTAATCATATCAAACATCTGGATAAAATGGTCAAAGACTCTGTGAAAGTTTTAAGGAGTGATAATGGCACTGAGTTCAAGAATTTGATAATGGAAGAGTTCTGCAAAAGCCGTGGATTAAAGCAGGAATTTTCTGCTCCTGGAACTCCACAGCAAAATGGAGTTGTTGAAAGGAAGAATAGAACTCTCATTGAAGCTGCACGTTCTATGCTTGAAGAAGCGAAGCTTCCAACCTATTTCTGGGCTGAAGCTGTGCAGACTGCTTGTTTTACTCAAAATGCAACACTCATTAACAAGCATGGAAAAACACCATATGAGATGGTGAAGAAAAAGAAGCCAAATATGAAATACTTTCATGTATTTGGATGCAAGTGTTTTGTTCTCAAGACTCATCCTGAACAGCTATCAAAGTTTGATCTAAAAGCTGATGAAGGAATCTTTGTTGGATATCCACTTTCCACAAAAGCCTTCAGAGTCTATAATTTGAGAACAAAAGTGGTCATGGAATCTATCAATGTCTCTTTTGATGACAAGAAGATTACTGGTCTTGAAGATTTCATTGACCATAATCAGCTGAGATTTGAAAATGAAGACTCAAATTCTGATACAGAAAATCCTGACAGTCTAAGTCCTGATACTGTAAACTCTGATGGATTAAACTCTGATGTTATTGAAACTGTGGAGACTACGTCAAGGGAAGATGCACCTATGCAGGGGGAGCATACTCAAGATCCTACCATAGCTCAAGAAACATCAGAACATACATCTGGCTCTTCAAGTTCTGATTCATCATATTCTGATAAGCCAAGTTCTGATAGTGCTGAAAATCTAAATACTGAAGAATCCAACTCAGAGAGCACAGTTTCAGGGGGAGCATCAGAAAATGAAGATAGCATGGATCATGGGGGAGCATCCAGTTCTAGAGAAAACCTTCCATCTGCAAGGAAGTGGACAAAATCACATACACCTGATTTGATAATTGGAAATCCTGATGCAGGTGTCAGAACTAGAACAGGTACTTCAAATGAATGTCTCTACAATTCTTTTCTCTCTCAGACTGAGCCAAAGAAAGTTGAAGAAGCTCTTCAAGATGTTGATTAGGTGCAAGCAATGCAGGCCGAGTTGAATGAATTTGAAAGAAACAAAGTCTGGACCCTAGTGCCAAGACCAAAGAATAGATCTGTTGTTGGTACAAAGTGGGTATTCAGAAACAAAACTGACAGTGATGGCATAATTACAAGGAATAAGGCAAGGCTGGTTACAAAGGGATATTCTCAACAGGAGGGAATTGATTATGATGAAACATTTGCACCAGTTGCTAGGTTAGAAGCCATAAGGATATTCATGGCTTATGTTGCTCACAAAAAGTTTACTGTCTTTCAAATGGATGTGAAAAGTGCTTTTCTCAATGGAGAATTGGAGGAGGAGGTATATGTTGAACAACCTCCAGGTTTTGTAGATACCAAACATCCAGATTATGTCTACAGGCTTGATAAAGCACTTTATGGACTTAAGCAAGCTCCTAGAGCATGGTATGAGACTTTAGCTCAGTTTCTTCTGGAAAGTGGATTCAACAGAGGGACAATAGACAAAACACTGTTCTACCTCAACCATGGAAAAGACTTACTTCTGGTCCAGATTTATGTTGATGATATCATTTTTGGATCTACAAATGACAAACTTTGCAAAAAGTTTGCCAAGCTAATGCAGTCAAGATATCAGATGAGTATGATGGGGGAACTTAGCTATTTTCTGGGCCTTCAAGTCAAGCAGAATGAGGAAGGCACTTTTATTTGTCAAATCAAGTACACCAGAAACTTGCTGAAGAAATTTGGAATGCAAGATTGTTCAAGTGCACCCACTCCAATGGCCACTGCAACAAAACTGGATAAGGATACCGGTAAATCAGTAGATATTACTGACTACAGAGGTATGATTGGCTCTCTACTCTATCTAACTGCTAGTAGACCTGATATCATGTATGCTACCTGTCTTTGTGCAAGATTTCAAACAGATCCAAGAGAACCTCACTTAACAGCTGTAAAAAAATCTTTAAGTATCTTAAAGGAACAACTGCTCTGGGATTATGGTATCCTAGAGAATCAGATTTATAACTAATAGGTTACTCAGATGCAGATTTTGCAGGTTGCAAAATTGACAGGAAAAGCACAAGTGGAAGCTGCCAATTTCTTGGAGGCAGATTGGTTTCTTGGTACAGCAAGAAACAAAAGTCAATTTCCACATCAACTGCAGAAGCAGAGTATATTGCTGCAGGAAGCTGTTGTGCACAGATTCTTTGGATGAAGAATCAGTTACTGGATTATGGGTTAACATATTTCAAAATCCCTATTTACTGTGATAATCAAAGTGCTATTGCTATGACAGGTAATCCAGTTCAACACTCAATGACAAAGCACATCAGCATCAGGTACCACTTCATCAGGGAACATGTGGATGAAGGTACAGTGGAATTGCATTTTGTACCCACAGACCAACAACTAGCAGATATCTTCACAAAACCACTGTGTGAAGCTACTTTTACAAGATTGGTAAATGAACTTGGAATGGTTTCAGGTTCTTTCTCTAAATCTGCTTAGTCTTGTTCTGTGTTATCAGACTTTATGCTCAGTATTTATAGAATTAATCTCATTGTGTATTCTGTGCTTAATTGATAAATGTCTTTAAGTACTGACTGTTGTCTGATATATGTTTCTAGACTCTGATAAGTGATATGTATGTTCAAGTACCTATTCAATCCTATGAGGATAACTGTGCTAGATACTGACCTAGTAGTCTTCAATAAACAAATGATTCCATGTAAGAAGTAATTATTTCAGTGGAAACCCTATGACACTAGCAAATTCTGATAATTGAGCTTAGTTAAGTTTACTTTGTATATCTTATTACTAAGTCACAAATTAGAATAATGCTACTCATCTGTTAAGTTCTGATACTAGTAAAACTGCTGAATGTGCTAAGTGCTGATAAACCTCACTTATCAAAAGAAAAAGCAAAAAGATCAAAGAATAAAATCAGGTACTCCTTTGAGATCTAGAGTAAAAATGTGGAAGGGACGACCCAAGTGCATTGCTGGTATTAAGTAGATATGCATTAGAAAAGCAAAATATTTTCTTGGTGACTTTTCACACTCTATGATTACTGGAGAAATACTCTGATAATAGCATAAATTCTGATACACAGTCGTGACTCACTTACACTGAGAAGCCACTGTAAAATAGAATTTCAAAAGATGCATAAAATTAGCACAAAACAGTTGAGGTGGACTCAAGCATGAACTCATTCATCAGTAGGTTTCAGGACAGTGACAGCTCTTTAGCAAAATTTTAGTTATGCCTTATTTCTAAGATGTACTGAAGTGAATCAGACTTTACTCTTTGTCTGTTATTTAGCTTAATGCACACACTAATCACTCCATCTGAATGATGAAAATTTCTGTGGTGGTCTATGTTATTTTAGATAAACAGTCATTGTGTCATTATTGCATAAATTCTGAGGACAAGTTCTAGTTACACGTTCTGATGATTAAGTTCTGAAGACTATAACTCAGAACTTGTATGAGGATTTACTAAGGTGGGCATTCCTTTTTCGAGTTAAGAAATTATGTTCTGATGACTGTTAAGTTCTGGTATAGGTCTAAGTTCTGATTTCTCAGTCTAATCCTTTATTTGGCTTATTTGTGAATAAAATTTGATAACAGTCTCAGTTCAAACTAGAATATGTTGAAGTGGAAGATTAATAGTCACTATGATTAGGATTAATGGTATTCATACTTGAACAGTCCACTGTTTCTTATTTCTTGTGCATTTTAAACCATGATTCCTCTTTCCAATGAATGTTATTCTTTTTCAAAGTCTAGGGAGACGAGGTAGAATTAAGTCTACCTGTCAGCATTCAATTTCTTTGCGTCTCCTGGCATTCTCTTGCCTATATAAGCAACCACTTCACATCAGCCTTCCCATCACACTTTTATCACAAACTCACTCTCGTTTTTCACTTATCATCATAAATGGCTAAATTTGGTTGGTTCTACAATTATGGTGATGAGACTGTTCATGTCTTTTTGAATGGAATTCCAACTCCATACCCAATCACCAACATTCCTCACAATCTCTGGATTCAATTTCTAGAGGTTATCAAACGTGATCTGGTGGCCGTTCGAAGAGAACTTCATCTTCATCGTCTCCGCCAGCAAGAGCGAATCATCCGACTCGCCATTTTTTTTGTCGAGAGTAGGAAGAAGAAGATGACTTAATCTCGTCTTCTTCCTATTTTTCTTCATCATCAGCTTTGTCAGGCTTCTTAGCTAGGACTAAGGCTGTTGATGTTAGGATTAGAAGCTTAGGGAAAATCTTGTATAAGTATTGATGTAATTTCCATTTCATAAATGTATTGTCTTGATATATTAATGAAAGTTGTTTTTACTTCAAGATTTTGTCTCTGAGTTATTTTATCTTGTGTTGATAAATCCTGATTGATATTCTGATGACCGTATAAATTTTGTTTTATATTAAGTTCTGATTCATTTTCAGTACTTACTTATCTAATTTATCTTGGTCATTTTCATGTGATGTATTTTCAGAATATCAATGATGCAGTGAAAAATAATTCAATCAGTGCTAACGGTTTAAATTTTGAATTAAAACTATTTCTCTTGATAAATGGAATGGTTTTTCCTTGAAACTAGGCAACTGGGTAAGTAATGATTCCTGTTTTCTCGAGCCCAGTAACTGTCCGTTATTACTGCATGTCTGACAGGTGTCCAACGGTAACATTTTTGTTCAGAGTATAAGTACAACAGAGAGAAGATTTCTTTAATCTTTTATTTTCTTCATATTTTATCTCTCTTCTTACTTTTACTCTCTTTCTCTTTCTTTCTCACGTTGGTTTTTCATACAGACATTATCTCAAACACCTAACAGGCATACTTGAATCTCAAATTTTTTTTTTCACATGGCACCAAAGGATTTAATCATTAATGGAGCTAAGTTTGTCCGCAACAACTATGCTGCAGTTCTTGATCACACTGAAGCTCCATTTGAATTGCACTTTGTGCAAGATCTTCTTGCACATAGTGAGGTTGGGTATGCATTAACACAACCTGAATTCTTTTCAAGCCAACAAGTTCTGAGGTTTTGGAGGACTGGACTTTTTGATGATGGTGGTCAACGTGGAACTTCCAGTATTATCTTCCAAGTGGGTGATTCATCATTTGTAGTTACTCCTGGTACAGTACGCAGGGCTTTACATCTTCCAGAAGATTGTACTTTCTCAATTCCAGAGGACTCAGCCCTTCGGGAGTTAATGGCTGAATTGGGATATGAAAAGAGTCTGACGAAACTTGGACAGTTAAAACGGGCTAATATCAGAAGAGAATGGAGTTTCTTCTTTGATTGCATCACCAAAGCTTTTGGGAACAAATGTTCAAATTTTGATGTTATCCCAATTCTGAGTCAGCACATAGGGTATGCTATTATTCATCAAACTCATTTTGATTTTGCAACTGGAATAATTGGTTTTATTGGGGATAGGATGACAGAGGATCGAGATGTTGTTTATTTTGCTAGATTCTGTCAACTTATTTACACTTACTGTACTGATGAACCTCATTTAGTCAGCACTCAAACCCCACCTTTTAAGGTTGCAAAACGATACTTTAATGATCTGGTAAATGCTGATACTAAGAAAAAAGTGGTTAGACCATTACAGATTCCTAAGTCTGTAAAACAGATGCTGGTAAATGCTGATCCTGATACTTATAGATCTGTTTACTTTGATGTCCAACCAACTCCAACCACCCAAAATCCATCAACCTCAGTACCTACCTCTCATTCTACTCAACCTACCCTCAGAACATATCTCAAATCCTATCTCTCCACTTCACAGACTGCTCAACCTTCATCTTCAGCACCTACTGTGAAGCCTTCATCTTCCAAGCCAAAGAGGACAAAAAATGTTCCTCAAACATCTCAAAAGAGAAGGAGTATTATATTGAGAGATGAATCTGATTCTGAGGAACAGGTTCCTGCTAGAGAACCTGCTGTTACTGAAGCTGAGAAAGAGGTTTCTCAGAAGGATTCTGAAATTGGGGGTTGTAGGCTTCTCAAGAGGCTTAGACGAATGATAGTTCCTGAAACTCCCAAGGAATCCAAATCAACAAGGAAGTACAAGAAACAGAGGGCACAAAGGCCAGTTTCAGATGATGAAGAGGAAGCAGCTAAGGAAGGGGATCAGGAATCTCTGATCTCACAAGACAAGGAATTTGCTCCAGTCACTTCTTCTCCATCAACTCCATCTCAGGAAGCTGTATCTGACAAGGCTAACTCACCATCTGTGTCTCTTGTTGATCCAGGCACAAGTGCTGATATTGATGTTCAACACTTGGTTGTGTCTGAAGTATTTCTCTTAGAAGCTCCAACAGCAAATAATCCTTCCACAACACCTGTTACTGATGCTGTTCAAACTCCAGAGTTATCAACAACACCTTCTCTGCATCAAGATGCTGATGATCAGACTTTAGGTGAGCATCAGGATATGGATGTTGATCAGAACTTAGTATCAGATCAGCAATTAGAGGATGTTGAAGCCTCCATTGCTACTCACACTGTTGTCTTATCAGAAGATACTGATTCTTTAAGTTCTGATGCTGCAAATGCTGGAGATACTGGTGAAGCTGCTCCAACTGTAGATAATGATGAAGCAGGTCCTTCAGGACATACTCCTCAACAGACTCTTCCTAAGTCCGAACTGGTACAGAAGTTTGTTATCGGGGCTGCACCAGTACCTTGGAGTGAAACTCCTGCAGGTCAGGAGTGGACTAAGGAATGGAACTCAGTTTCATGTGTTCCAACTGCAATACATCTTGCTGAGCACTTGACTAAAGCTGATGAAATGTTAAATTCTGATGATTTAAAACCCCAGCTTAGAGTCACTGCATTGAGTATTAAACATCTACAAGGTCTTCATTCAACTACTCATGCAGAGCTACACAAGATTCAGGAGAACTTTATCAAACAAGAACAAGTTTGGAAAATTGATAAGAAAAAGTTCTTTCAACCTACCATTGACAGGATTGCTTATATTGAGCAAACTCAAGAGAAACAACAAGCTCAGATTGATGACATTCTGACAAATCAAGCTTCTCAGCAATCGCAACTTACTGAAATCCAATCCTCAGTGGAATTACTTATCTCTCTTTTACTACCTGCTGATGCCAAAAAGGGGGAGAAGGTAATTAAGTCCAAATACAACATTAACAAGACACTGTAAGGAAAGGATGATGGAAATGATGATCAAGGATACTCTGGAATGGGTAGAGGTCATTGTCAAGGTAGAAGGTTTACATCAAGACAAGCTAGTCACAGGACAAGTTCTGATACTGGGAAAAGAATAAGTTCTACTGCTGGTAAAAGGATTAGTTCTGATGAACTTCTAGATCTTGATGAGGAAATGTCAAGACATTTATTTCTTTAAGAAAATCCAGGAATGGACTTGGAAAGTTTAAAGGAAGAAGAAGCCAGACTTAAATCAGAGAAAGTCACATCTAAATCTGAAGCTTCTGGTAAAAAGTCACTTCCAAAACTCAAAGGCATTGCGATCAAAGAAAGGACACATACTGAAGCAACGTTGGCTAGATCACAACCACAGATAGATCCAAGATCCAAGGGTAAAGAAAAGGTTGGTGAACCTATCAAGGTTTATGTACCTCCTGAGGAAGAAGAAATTACTGATGAAAAAGATGATCTTGCTCTGACTTCAAGAAAAGTTCTTAAAACAACCTCTGACATGGCTCAAGTTGTTCAGAGTCAAGAAATTGTAAGTTCTGATATTCAGAAGAAGCAAGTAACCTTTGACAGAGCTCAAGTTAACTTGATATCAGAAAATAGATCAAAGACACTCCTACCAGGATTCACTAAAGCAAAACAGACTCAATCTTTGAAGACTACTGCAAGTGGTTTTGAAGCAAGAGTAGTTACTGGAAAGGAAGCTAGAGATAAAACTGGATTGGGAAGTGCTGATGAAAGAAGAGTACACAACACTACCAATGATCTAACTTCCTTGAGTGAACCAGGTATTGGAGCAACTCCTGAGAGATTGAATCAATTGGAATCTGTACAGATGGTTTACCATACCTACTTGAAAGAATACATCATGTTGTATTTCATGACAGATGGTGGGGTTTATCATATAAGACAAAATGCCATTCCATTGAAGTATTTTGAAGAATTGGAGCATGTACTTTTCTTACTTCAAGTGGATGACAGAATAACAGAGACTGCTGCAAACTACTTAAAAGAACAGATTCAGAGACAGAAAAGGCTTTATTCTGTTAAGTCTGACAGCATATATGTTCCAAAGTACAGAGATCACAATGGTGATATTGTTGATATGAAGCCTAATACTGCACAGATCAGAACATATCTTGGTATTAAGGGACTTGAATTCAATCTAGAGTCTGACAAAGCTTATGTCATAAGACTAGATCAGGAGTTGAGAAAAGCAAAGATCAATGATCTCAGAGCTGCAATATTTTAAACTGGTGAAGATACTGCAGAGCTTTAAAATGTCAAAAGGAGAATGATTGATGAACTCAGATATGCTGAGAAATGTTTGTTGAAGAACTATCTCAGAACAACTCCTGACATCAGAGAGATCAGAAAATGATGAAGCCAAGTCGAAGATCTACAACTGCTTAAATTCTGATATTTATATAGACTGAAGTTGTTATCAGAAGTTGAAATTGGTAAAAGCTTTAAGGACTGTAAGTTGTAGTTATCTAGTCTAATTCTCATGCATTTGTACTTAATGTTTTTGACATCATCAAATATCTGTTAAACTTGTATATTATGTTAATTTACAAGTTGGGGGAGATTGTTAAATATATTTGATAATGTCATGGCTAATATGTTTTATGTTTAGCTTTCAGATCTTACTTGAACAGGATAAATCAGTACTTAACTGTTGATCAGTACTTATACTGGAAGTCAGGACTTAAGGATATCAGTACATATGTTATCAGGAGATAATCATCAGAAGATAGATATCAGAACTTAAGTGCTGAAGGACGATCAGATAAGGACAGTAGCTGATTAAAGGAAAGAAGATCAAGATAAACATAAGAAGAGATATGCATGAAGAAGGAATTCCGTAAAGAATGGAATACTTGGAAGAAAAGATATCTGATTGATATATTTTAGGAAGCAGAATTATATTCCATATCAATTAGCGATTATCTTGTAACTGTGTAGTATATAAACACAGATATAGGGTTTACACTACAAGTGTTATCATTATTAGAGAAGATTATTCATTGTAACCCTATCAGCTCTCGTGATATTTGTTCATCACTGAGAGGTAACAGTTCCATACTGTAACAGAGTTTATTGTTTCAATAAAGTTTGTTTTCTGTTACTTAAGTTCTTAAAGTTCGATTAGAGTGTACTATACACTGTATTCACCCCCTCTACAGTGTGTGTGTGACCTAACAATAAATCTGTTAGAACCCCACGATAACGATTAGCCCATTATCCGACTCATCATCAACGTGGGTTCCGACGAAAGCATGGTATAATAAACATAGTCTTTATACTGAATAAATAATAAACCAAGTACGAAACAAGAGTATAGGTTCACAAGCAAGAAAACTAGCATTCGAAGTTACAACTTAAAATAAAGAATCACAAGAATAAACTAGATCCTCTTCGCCTTGGTTGAATTGTGCTTTACGGTCTTCTTACGCCTTCTCTTTAAGCTCTGGTATGTCTTATTATGAAAAATGACCTTAAGTTATGTTTATATAGCAGCCCATGTAGAGTAGAGGATCAAAATAAGAGGAGAATCAGGATTCTGAAATCCCGACCCGGTGCAGCCACACGCTTGACCAGCGCGGGCGCGCTGTACTTCTGCCATTCTGGCGCGGTCGGGCGCTTCTACAGCGCGAGCGCGCTGACTCTCTGGAGAATTTTCTACTTTCTTCTTTTCTTGCTGATTAGAGTTGGTATTTTCACGAGTTTTTATTGTAGACACCATCCGAACACTATATTAGCATCAAAATAATGCCAATTCACCTGCATTCCTGTTAAATGCCTGAAATGCAAAAACACTATAAAACACGTTAAAAACAATTATAACTGGAGTACAAAACACCAATTCAAAGCTTTACAGAGCGTTATAAAGTGACATAAATGCCACTCAACACTCGACAAGCCAAATTCTCTTATGGAGAACTCAGAGACTTCGATAAGTCAAAACAACTATAGAGTCACTACACCATATATGGACTCTAGCAACACCCAAAAAAAGTGTAAAAATAGCCAAAAAGTATTACCTAAAGCAAAAAATTGGGCTATGGTTACACTTTTTGAAAATTTGGTGGTGTTGGATTTGCTCGTGCTACAATAGGGGTCTATTATAACAATTTTTCAACTTTTGGTAACATAGTTGTAAATTTAACCATAGACCCCATATGGTTACACTTACAGTATCTATAGTACGACATACAGGTGTAACCACAGTTCTATTGCAACACCAATATACCTTTTGTAACACCAAAAAATGTGTTGTAATAAACTCTTTTGCAACATCATTTTTTCTATTGTAACACAATATTGTAAAATAATTAAATTCTTTTGGTTACATGTTTATAGCTTATTGTAACACTTTTTTAATAAACACTCTTATATCTAGTGTAACACCCTTTATTTATCGTAACAATATTTCCAATTTTTGCCAACATAAAAATATCAATTGGTTACACTTGTTAATTTTTGAATTATAATAAAATTTAAATCAACTTGCAACATTAAAATTTGAATACATATTAATTGAACTTGAGAGCTGTTATCAAAAGTACAAGTTCATCCATAAAATACAAAGTTCCCAAGCAAACCAAAATAACCACGCAATTACATCCAAAAGCTATATGTACCGGTTCAAACCAACTTTAGACAGTGTTTTCACAGCGTTAGAGCAGTCGTCCAATATTTTTTTGCGTCTCTGCATCTTTGTAGGGAACTGGAACCACTATAACTTGGATAAATGCCACTTTAGGTAGAAAAACAAGTCCTTTGTCATCTCCATGAACCATAACCATCACCCAATCTACAAAATAATAGTGCAAAGGAATTTAAAAACCATGTAAATATATAGTGAAACAATAACTTAACCAAGCTAATAAAAATATATAGAAAATTACTGTTCTTTTGGAGATTCCCCATGAGTTCTGCCACACCAGACAGTTCTTTCCATTCTCATCTTGGAACTTTATATCAAACATGTTTGCAAAATTTTGGCCAAGGCAGTGGGAGGTGGCAGCTTGTATACCCTTGCCAGTCTCAGGGATAAAAGCATATGATGCAAAAGTTAACAAATAGTTGTAAGACTCATTAACGATATTATATCAAATACAAGAATGTATTTTGCCCAAGAGACACATTTTATCTCCACAGATGTTGTGTAAAGGCCATCAGCAAACTTCTCCATTTCTCTCTTTTTACCTTTCACAACAGGTACTTCCAAGTACTCTTCATATATCCTTCTATATATTTCCAATATCTCAAGTACCTGAATATAATATAATGGCATCAGGTCAACAATATAAGATTAATGCAGATTGAAATACAGAACTTAGAAGTTGAAGGCCAACTTGATTCTTGCAAGGGCTTTTGAGATTTCCTCCGGTCTCTTGAGGGTACAGGAGCTGGATTTCTGGAACCAGCATTTCTTCTGAAACCATTATACAATTGTTCAACTAATTTGATTTCCTAAGAGAATTATATGGATAAATTGTGTTGGTATCGATTTAATATTCCCAAGGTTCGTTGGACCTCAAATAATCATTCACCGACTCTCAAGTCTCTTTTAGCTAATCATATTTACAGGCTAAATCACAAAAATATAAAGCATCTTTACAAAAAGATGACTTAAATTTGTAATAGAACTGGATTCCTAAGTTATTCGGGCTTTAACAATCGTTTGGCAATTTAGACGACTTTGCATATTGAGCATTTCTCCTGGGATCGAATCATTATTTATGTAAAATTCACAGACAAAAGAAAATATTTAAACTATATGGATTTGAAAACATCACTAACAACAATATTTTTTGTTTTTCTTAATTAAATATCAATTAGTCTTGCATTGGTTCAGCGCTAAGAATTGAAATAATCATTACGATCTTACTAGAATACTATAGAAGGGGATACCTTGTGTTATCGTGGGCCTTCGCAGCAATCTCTTTGCTAGGTGAATATTTAGGCAAGCTTGATGGACCACACGCGTAAGGTTCGGTTCTGAAATACTGATGGAAGGTGCAACAGGGTACGGAAAGGTCTCCAGTAAGTATATTATTCTTGAAATATATGTCATCTAATATATGAAACTCATGATCATGTAATAATATAAAAATGTGAATCATAGGAGTAGATACCGGTAGAACCTACTGCAATCCAGTGAAATCAGGAAAACTAATCCCCTATTCATCTCTGGAGCAAACCCCTCAATATGTTCCTTTTCGGTTTGCAAAGCAGCAGCATATACGAATAATGGATGATATTCTTCCAGGATCTCCATCTTTTCCATCTGTTTTTCAAGAAGCCCCTACAATTAAGATATCATCAGTATTAACAATACATTAGGTTCTCCGAGTCTCTGGCTAGCAGGAAAAAAGGACTATATATAGCTCGAAATTTAGCTGACACGTGACTTCATCAGTATAACATAGTAAGGTCAACCCAAGTGCTCAATTAAGATAAATTTATAAGACCATATTTTATTGGCAGAGAATGTTAATATAAAAAACCATATTTTTATAATAATTAACATGTGCAAAAAAAATAATTCATCCCAACCCATTAGCTCTGATGTTGGTACATTTGAGTGAAATAGAAATGTATTCGCCTGATAGATAGGATCAAACCCCCCTCACTTTTGAATTATTAACCAATATATATATTACACACACATTTGAATTGTTAATCAATATATACATTACACACACATTTGAAACTGCAAAAAACCTAAGGTAAACTACAAAAAACCTAAGGTAACCTATACACACAACACAACAATAGGGAAAAATCTGAGCAAAGTACTAAAGTAGTACCTGCATTTTCAAGGACTGAAACTACAAGAATATTTTGGCCAAGATATAATACATGAAATCAGCTAAAACTGTGAGAAATCCTAGAATTAGTGAGATGATATCCAATTCATAGTATTTTATTATTATCAAAAAATATACACCCGCTAAGGTAAATATACCTGAATGAATACATTATACACACCTACACACACATATACATGTTTTTCCTAATTTAAAAAATAAAATAATTCAATGCCCTATTTATTAATAGAAATCATTTATCTAAATATGCACAGCTAAAATTTGCTAAAACTGTACAAAATCATCACAGAGAATAATATTAACTTTGTAGCGTAGTACTATAAACGTGATATGATTAAAAATCCTTCACATTAAACCATAGAGAATACATTATACACTCTACACTCTTGCGCGGTACAAATACACAAGACATGTGTATATAGATAAAGAGCATACATGATCGAGGAGGTGGGGGAGAAGGAGAACCGAAATCAGCAATGCCGGAGAACGTAACAACATCATCATTTACAGTAACACTTGATGAGATAGCCCTCCTATTACAATTCAAACATTACTTTAAATATATATAATTATATATTACACAACCAATGTATCAAATCATACATATTAATGAAATTAGCAAAAGACTGTAACATATGTTAACGAATATGATGTGCTAAAGTTTCATAGTAAATGCAGCTTTCACTGAAACAAATTATAAACCCGAAATGGTAGATATAGTCTTAGAATTGGAACCAATACACTATACAAATAAAAACAAATACATGTTCTCCAATTCCACTTCATGATTATATATGAACATTCATTTCGCCTAAAATTCTTATATAAAATCATATAGAAGTATACTAATCCTCAGTCACAAATTGTTATTCACTTAACAGTATAATTATACTTCATCAAAACAGACTCACCAGATGTTATTCACTTAAAAGTATAAACAGATTATATACATTAATACAACACACATGTAGCTAGAGAGAGAATGTACTAGACTTAGGAGGAGAAGGATAATCGAAAGTGAAAGTAGGAGAATCATCATCATCATCTAAATTAAGACTCGACGAAAAAGCCTTAACGAGATTCACCTTAGCTTCATCTTCATCTCCTATATAAAATCAAACATCAATCCAATCACAATACAATAACACAACTATCAAATCAAACATAAAACACACAGTAAAAATATGATATAAATCACTTAATAAACAACAATCATCAAAATAAGTAAATCTCTCTCACACACACGAGAGAGAGAGGGGGGGAGAGAGATTCAAATATCAATGATGAAAATAACTGAATCTCTCTCACAGAGAGAGGATAGAGGTGTAGAGAGAGAGAGAGAGAGGGAACCCACATCAAAATGAGAAAAATTCGGCGATTCAATCGCGATCGAAAACCCCAATTACTCAACCCCTAAACCTGACTGAGAAAAGCTCTATTAAAAAGAAACCCCCAATTACTCAACCCCTAAAGCCAACTGAGAAGACTCTGATTAGCTCTGAACCCTAATTCATCTTCTGCAATAGCTATGAACCCAACTGTTTGTGTGTGTTTTGATGTGTGATAGTGTGACGAGAGTGTTTGTGTGTGTTTTTGAGATGCGTTTTGGAGATGAGCGGGATATTAATTAGTTTTGGGCCGCCCAAAAATAAATTTGGTCCAAAAAAGAACCGCCTAAAATATTGTCCAAATAAAAAAAAGAACTGCCTAAAATTTCAGTTCTATGGTAATACATTTTTTGATATCAATGCTAACATTTTTTTTATGTTACAATAGCAATTTGCTCCTGTCTATGGTAACACTTTTCAATCTCTACTGTAACGTTAAAAAAATATGTTAGCTTAGATCAATTTTGGGGTATGTAAGGTAACATTTTTGCTTGTAACACCAAAAAAAGTGTTGGGAGAGGCCATATATGGTGTAATGAGTGATTAGAGATCTCGATAAGCCAATATACTTATTGAGATGTCAAGTTCTCTATATACCAAACTGGAGATCTCGAGGTAAATTCAAAGTACAAAGTGCAAATCAGTTCAATATCCAAGATTAGCAATCAACAAACAATTCAATCAGTTGAATTGACAAGTCTACAAAAAGCGGCTTGAAGAGTACAAGATCAGAGGCCAAGATTAACTGACAGAGTAAAGTCACATGCGTGCTAGATTAGCAAAAATACACTAAGCCAGAAATAGAAAGATGATTATCCAAAAATAGGGTTTAGTACATGCTAATGCATGCTGTATAATAACCAGTGTTTACTGTTCCATAAAGTAAACACTAGATGCTTTGTTAGCTGTAACAATTTTAGATCAGAAAAATCTTGTATTCTCTTAAGGAAGAAGCTAAGCTTCTATCAACAAATAGCCTAGAAATTTTGTAGCAAAACATTCTTAATTTTTAATATAAAAATTAAGTGAGTTTTGAAAGATTTATTTTCACTGTTTTATCTGTCTAAATTCAGTACTAACACACTTAACTACAAGATTTTAATTTACTTTGTTCATAACCATAAATACTTCAAGAAAAGCAGAAAAACATCAAAACACATTCACCCCCCCCTCTGTGTGTAATTCATTATCTAACACAATCCTTGTTACTGCCATTGATCAAGTTGCAGAACAGTCCACCCACGATGAAGCTACAGTTCCTGAGTCTCCACATCATTCAACTGGCACTGAAATTCTGGAGTTGAATACTGATGCTCCAGTTAATATGGCCACTAGTCTTGAAGATGTTGAGTTATATGCTGATGTTATGGAAGTTTCTGAAGCAGCTGGTTCACATACTGCTCCAATTACCGACTCTCTCAATTGAATGCTCGTAAAGATGCTTTCTATGAGGTTAAATTCAAATTAGAGCATGATCTTCAAAAGCAATTGAAGCCCATCATTGCCATTCAGGACAAAATTGAAGCCAATCAGGCTAAGTTGGAAGCAACTCAAAATAAAATGTCTGGGAAATTGGATAGGTACAACAATCAATGGAGCTAATTATCTCTCTCCTTCTTGGTGATGATATCAAAAAGGAGGAGATAATTTTAAAGTCTAAATACAAACAGCTCCAGCTAAAAACTGATGATAAGGATGATTCTTAAGATGGTAGGAGTAAAGGTGGAAAGTCACTTGGGAGGTACAAGGGTGGAGAAATTATTGGCTCTAGTGGTACTTTTAAGTCCATTATCCAAAGAAGTGAAGGTGGAAGAAGTGGTGAAGCTGAAAGGAAGAAATTTACAACTGTTACCAAAAAAATGACTACTGTGACAACAACTGAAAGACAAACTCTGATAGTCACAAATGCTGATGATGACTAGGATGAAAGGGTTATGGAAGCTGGTGTTGAAGTTAGTCAATTCATGCAAACACTGAAGCTAAAGGGAAGAAAGATAATTTTATTCTACAAGGATCCTAAAATTACATATTTTAATTCTGAGGTGAGTAGAAGGTTTTTTTTAAAAGAAAATCCTGAAATTGATCTTGAGCAGCTGAAGTTGATGGAGGAAGAGTTCAAATCTTTGAGATTGGTAAATATTGATGTTGGCTCACCATATGATGATATTCTTGGACAAAGATCAACCAAAAGAGTAGTGATCAAAGAAATCAGCCAAACTAAAGCTGAAAGACCTATTCAAAGGTCTCAAGCCATTTTAAATACTGATAGAAGGTAAAAGAGGAAATAGAAGGTTGGTGAAAAGTCAAAATCAAAGTTCAAGGTAAAATCAGCATCTACTAAAACTTAAACACTGATAGATCCATTATATTCAGTAAGCCAAGCTCATGATGATGCTGATAAAGAAAAAGTACTTGAAGAAGAAGCCAATCAGGTTCACAAGAAAAGAAAGGTAATTTCTGGATCTGATTGGGCTGAGAAACTTGAAATCATTCCAACCACCGACATTGCTCAAGTTGGAGAAATATAAACTGAAACTCAACCAATCTCAACCTCTGATATTACTCATGTTGAAGATAGAACTGACCAAGAAAGATTAAAAGCTGATCACACCATTCCTGAAAAAAAATTAAACTCTGATTTAGAAGACTCAAATGCTGATAAGCCAGAACTTACCTTTGAAGAAAAGAAAAAGATGCTATAGGGAAGCAATACACCTGCACCAAAGAGACATTCTTCTGAGACCATTAACAAAATCTACAGTGGTAATTTACAAGCTAGAATAGCTAGCAGAAGAGGTGGCCTAGGTCTTCCAAATGCTGATAAATTCACAGGAAATGCTTTACTTCTAAGGGAGTTTGGGAATCTTACAGGGATATGTGAAAATATGAAGCTTGAAGATCTATAAAAGAATCTTTCAGTTAAAATAGTGCTTGATTTGTTTAATACAAATAAGCCAAAAGAAAAAACACTGTATTTTCTTGAGTCAGGAAAAAGGTTGATGATCTCACAAGAGAAAATGGGAGACAAACCATGGCAGAAATTGGAATATGTTACACAATTACTAAAGATAATCAACTCTACAACTGCTAGGTGGTCTGCTTATTTGAAAGACTTGGTATTCAGGAAGCAGAGATGAATGACTTACAAATCAAAATACATTCCAAAGTACATTGATGAAAATGGAAATACTGTTGATATGCCTAAAGGAGGAGCCAGAGTAACTACATCTATTGGTATAAAAGTTCTTACTTTTAATCCAAATGGCAAGAAAGTTGAATTTCTGGAGCTGGATGGTTTGTCACTTGGCATATGTAATAGTCATGGCCTAAAAGTTGCTATCTATCAGAATGATAAATATACAGAACAGCTCAAGGATATCAAGCAAAGAATGAAAATGTATTTGAATGTTCTTGAAGAAAATCTACTCAAGAAATTCTTTGATGATGCTACTGGATTTACCAAAGTTGAAGACTGAAGATAAAGTTTAATACACTGACTGTGAGATTGTACATTTGTTAGTATTTCTGCATTTAGATAGTTTTGACATCATCAATTAGAAACTTTTACATATTTACATAATGCACAAGTTGGGGGAGATTATTAGATGAAATTAATGATATCAGTATTTAGCTATCAGAGTTTGCCATCAATACTTGATATCAGAGTTTGACGAAGATGACTTCATCAACATCTATCATCAGTATTTGCTGATCAGTACTTGTCATCAGTATTTGTTCATATAAATATTTGTCAAGCTGAAAATCAGGAGTATCACTGAAGGATAATATTGGCAGAGATATGTCAGTGTAGGACTTTACTTATTGTATAAATCAATAGATGGATATTTATTAGGATTCCTTATTCAATTGTAACATATCTTTTAGATTGAGTGTGTAGCTGTGCAGTATATAAGTACATGTTAGGTTAACACTCTATGTGTTCGAGATTGATATATAATACATATAACCTAGCAGCTCTCAATAATGATATATGTTCATTCTTTGAGAGAGTATTGTAATCAGTTTTTATTCATTAATATAAAAATGGTTCATTCTGTTGAGTTCTTTAATTCGATTTGATTGTTTAACTGTATTCACCCCCCCCCCCCTCTACAGTTGATTTAAGGCCCAACAACCTCTTTTTCTCTCGTCTCAATCTCACGTAATTTTACAGTTGACTGTCAAGCCATCAAGGTACATCCTTAATATTTAATCTATAGTAGTTGAACTAAAGATGTTCCAAAGTATGCTTGATATGAAGGTGCGTAATGATTCCTCAATATCTGTTTCTATTCATTTATTCATAAATCAACACTCTCAATTTGATTGATTTGGTTTGATCATTTTTAATCCTGTAATAAGCTATATGATTTAGAACTTAATTCTTGGTTTCAGTGAGATTATGTATGCATTCAAGCATATATTGGTGTTGGAGTGGATCCGAATAATTGATGAAGACCGGAGCTTGTTATGAACTCGATTGCTCCAGATTTCTAAAAAATTGATAAGCTGCTGTTTTTTTACAAAATTAGGCCCGAAGAAAGCCCGACCTGTTCCGGCCCGCCGGCAAAAAACATGCCTACTATTTTTTCCTGAAATCCGGCTCGGCCCGACCCGATTTTTAAAAAGCCCGGTCTAGATTTTATTAAAAAAGCACGGGCTTTTAAGGACCGGATTAAAACCCATCCCATCAGACCTTTTGTGCATATCTAATATATGTATGTATGTATGTATGAATGTATGTATGTATGTATGTATGTATGTATGTATGTATGTATGTATGTATGTATGTATGTATTTATGTATGCATGTAGATGTGAGATAAATATTATATAGAGATTAATGTATGGGTATAATCGTCCTATTAATTATATTATTCATCAACTCTGATGTTGTTGTATTGTATATATAATAGATAATAGATATAGTTAGTTAAGCACAATTGGATATCGGTTGGTGAGGAGCTTATTCACCTTTATAGTTCAAGTTCAACCCTGAAATTTCTGAGAATATATATTTAATGTAAGGTTATAAATTATATTAGTAATTTTTTTTAATATAATTACACTTAGGCCTTATTTTTAATTCATAATTATTTTATAGTATATATATCTAATACGTTTTAATTTCTGCGTATATACTCGTATGTCTAATAAATATAATTATGTAATATAACTAGTGAAGCACAATTGGGGGGGGGCTTATTCTTAAACCATGTCCTGAATATAAGGTTATAAATTATATTGCTCATAAAAAAAATACTCACTCCATTTTAAAATAACCGACCACTTCTAAAAAAATTACGCATATCGAAAAACTTCAACATTGATAATAAAATTAAATAGGTATTAATATTTATTACATTTATTGCATTAAATCCACAATTGTTTGTGATATATAGTTAGTTTTGAAAGTACAAACTAATGATATAATAATTATATATGATATATAATTCATCTTAAAAATATATACTAAGCTATATAATTTAAATAGTTACATTAAAATGGTAAGTGGTCAACTATTTCAAAACAAAATTTAGTCATAAAAAATGGACAATTATTTTAAAATGAATGGAGTAATTAGTTATTTTAGCTAATAATATTGGATGTGAGTATAGGCCGAGAAATTAATACGTATTAAATTTTTTTGACAGAAAAACGTAATAAATATTCTATAAAAAATTGGGGATTAAAATTATTCTAAAAAAGAATTGGGAATTAAAATTTGGGCCCCAAGCGTAATTAAATTAAAAATTAGTTGTGTAATTTGTATATATCGAAACTTGACAAATATCCAGTGGGCCTCGTAAAACAGTATTTACTCTCGTCTGTCACAATTGACAAATCTATTTGTCTCCACTCTCCGAAGTCCGATCTCTTACAAAATTCAGCATATATAATCACGCTTATGGTCTCATCTTAAACAGTGTCAAAAATTAAACACAAACATAATACGCTTGTGTTTGTGTAATAAAAATCTCAGTTTTTATTTAGGGGACCCACTCTCCTCAAATTCCAAATGGACGATCAAATTACCATTTCTCGTCAACCCTACACCCCGCTACCGGACGGCGACAATGCACCGTCGTCACCCCTTTCTCCGGCAACCCAAAATAGTCGGCGACGATCCTTGAAACTTGTGCTTCTGTTAACTGGAATTTTGGCTGTTGGTTTGGTCATATGCATGATGTTTTTGTTTTCTAGTAGCGAGGGTGTAATAAACGAGGCTACACCATTGCCGGAGAAAATAAAAGGGTTGGAGCCACGTGGAGTGTCGGAAGGAGTTTCGATGAAGTCATTCCGGCGGCCGTCATTTGGAGTGGAGCCGCCATCTGATTTTCCATGGACCTCTAATGCGTTGTCTTGGCAGAGAACTTCGTTTCATTTTCAACCACCCAAGAATTGGATGAACGGTACTTACATTATATTTTATTTATTGTTTTTTTCTTGTAAGTGATTTCTTTGTTGATGTTAAATTAATTGTTGTTTGAATATTTGGGCATGCGCTGGATTGGCATAATTGTTGCATGGTGCCAATGAATCTGCTCTCTTATTCTGTTGACCAGATCCCAATGGTAAGTTCCCAAATTTCTGTTCCTCATACATTGTGACATTTGATTTATTTTTAATTTATGAGTATATTCAGCATCACTAGTCAATTTAAAATTGAATCTAGACTTGTGTTTAGGTCCACTTAAAACTCTTCAAAACAACACTCATCCTTTGTTGTTTGGCAAAGCTAGCTTCTCTGTTCTTTTCATGTTGTCTTGTAGTTCTTGCCTCTATCTGCATGTACCAAGAGATTTTATAATTTTAGTCTAAAATAACAATGCTGTTTTTTTTTCATTTTTCGTGTAAAAAGTTGCAGTTGTTTCCACATGAATAAAGAAACTCTTAATGTATATTCGAGGCCACAGATGCAAATTGTATACTCTATTAGAAACAAAACTTAATTAATTGCTGCACTAAACGATGATTACGAGGAGGTGATATGTGTTGGCTTAGGTTATTCAGATCATATTTGTTGTCTAGGTATTACAGTAACGGATTAAGTGAACGTTTGGCTAACAGGTGCCCCAAGCGCACACAATAAGAGCATTTATTACCCTTAGGGCACACGTTAGCCAATCCGTTAAGTGAATATATTTCCTAGTATAATGCGAACTTGTAAAGTATTCATCCATCAAAATTTCTGGGATGATGTTATAAAATTGCAGTCTGGACCAAGTATTAGTAGAACATTATACATTTAACTATTTAAGTACATATAGTAAATCGCTTTCTAGAAATTTTGTAGAGCCTAATTAATAATCAGTATTTAGGGTCTAGTATATAGTAATGTATTTGAATGCATATAATGTTTATAAGCCTGCTTTATATCAGCATATCCTTGTACATTAATAAGCCTGCTTCCGATCCCAGCATATCTATGTGCTAAAGCTTTAGAAAATTGATATGCAAGATGTTATAATTTGAATCTTAGTTAATCGCTAAATTAGTAGTGCTAACTGTCAAGCTTATGTTATTTCCGGCAGGCCCATTGTACTACAAAGGATGGTACCATTTATTCTATCAATACAACCCAGATGGTGCAATATGGGGTAAAAAAATTGTTTGGGGGCATGCAGTGTCAAGAGACTTGATCCACTGGAACCATCTTCCAGTTGCTATGGTCACTGATCAATGGTATGATGTTAACGGTGTGTGGACTGGATCCGCTACTATACTTCCTGATGGTCAAATTGTGATGTTATATACAGGATCGACCAATGAATCAGTACAGGTGCAAAATCTAGCCTATCCCGCTGATCCTTCTGACCCCCTCCTCATTGAATGGGTCAAATACCCCGATAATCCGGTTCTTGTCCCACCGCCTGGTATTGATTTCAAGGATTTCCGTGACCCGACAACTGCATGGTTGACACCTGAGGGTACATGGCGTCTTATTATTGGCTCGAAACTTAACAGAACAGGCATTTCGTTGGTTTACGACACTATAGACTTTAAAAATTTTACCCTTTTAGATGGATTGCTCCATGCGGTTCACGGCACCGGTATGTGGGAGTGTGTGGATTTTTACCCAATTTCAAAAGTCAAAGAAAACGGGCTGGACACATCAGTTAACGGGCTTGGAGTGAAACATGTTATGAAGGCTAGCCTTGATGATGATAGAAATGACTATTATGCACTTGGAACTTATGACCAAGCTTCCACTACATGGGTTCCGGATAATCCAAATATGGATGTTGGTATCGGAATGAGGTACGACTATGGCATATATTATGCTTCAAAAACGTTTTATGATGCAAACAAGAAGAGAAGAGTGTTGTGGAGCTGGATCAAAGAAACTGATAGTGAAACTAGCGACATTAAAAAGGGCTGGGCATCCGTTCAGGTAAATTTTGCACACTTCTATTAAGTTTATAATTTAATCATGCATAATTAGTATAATTACATTGCATAAGTTCCCTAAACTGAATGAGATTTTAAAATTCGAAATTATATATATAGTTAGAATACTAGTGTATTTAATTTTGATCATAAAAATCGATTATGCATATTTCCGTACAGTGTACATTTAGTGTACTCTAGGCATAAAGCAATACAGAGTTGAAAATGAAAGATTTGTAGAAATTATTTGTTTGCAGAAAAACTAATCATTGTGACACTGAATTTTATTATGATCAATAGGGCATTCCAAGGACGATATTGTTCGATCATAAAACTGGCAGCAATCTACTGCAATGGCCAGTCGAGGAGGTGAACAAGTTGAGATCAAACAAAACAGTATTTGAAAATCTGGAGATTAACGTCGGTGCAGTTGTGCCACTTGAAATTGGGTTAGGGAGTCAGGTTTGTAAAATTTGTGTTTTTGGCATGACTGAAATTTTTTATATATAGCGTCTATTACTACTAGGCTTATTTAAGCTGAAGCTAAATGACAATATTACAGTTAGATATTGTAGCTGAATTTAAGGTTGATAAGGAAAGCTTGGAGAGAGTACAAGCATCAAATGAGGTGTATGATTGTAAAAACAGTTTGGGAGCTTCTGGACGTGGTGCATTAGGACCTTTCGGTTTGTTGATTCTTGCTGATAAAAAACTTTCGGAGCAAACACCTGTATACTTTTACATCAATAAAGAGTCTGATGGAGATCTCAAGACCTTCTTCTGTGCTGATCATTCAAGGTCTGTTTTTAGTATATCCATATCTCAACCCTCTTGTGCCTATTAATAGTTGTTTAATTATCACCAAGCCATCGCCTGGATGTCAAGATAAAGAACTTCAAAAAACGTTTGGATGATTAACAATGTACATATCCTATTTGCAATCCAAACGAGGACTAATGTTCAACTTCGATGTGTTGCCTATTTTTATAGGTCTTCCCAGGCAACCCATGTTGACAAGGAAATTTATGGCAGCATTGTTCCAGTAATCAGAGGTGAAAAATTAAAAGTCAGGATATTGGTAAGTTTTTTGTTCTTAAAGGACACGAAATTATAATAACTTATATATATATATATATTGATTTAGTTTTAAAAATGTTTGGAGTAATTATAAATTTATTCCATATTCACTCGAATTTCTTTAGGACAATACAAGAAAGAAAATGAACCAAATTTGAATAAAAATATTCAAAACTTGGACGTATGAGATCTTTATTTTTGCGGAAACAGTATTTTATTTGTAAGAGTAAATTATTATCCTCTCTTAGACTCTATTGCCCAGGGGACGTGTTAGAAATGTTATATTTGGTTTTTATGAAGTCGTAACTCCGAAGATAGGTATTAACATGAATTAAAACGGGTATGAATTTTCAGGCGGATCATTCAATTGTGGAAAGCTTTTCTCAAGGAGGGAGAACATGTATAACATCCAGGGTTTATCCAACAAAAGCCATTTACAATAATGCTAAGGTTTTCTTGTTTAACAATGCTACTGAAGCTAAAATCACTGCTTCCCTCGACATTTGGCAGATGAACACTGCTAAAAGGCATTCCCAATAAAAGAATTCAATGATTTAAATTGCATTATTCTTTATATATTCCTTCAACTTAAATTTTTATTCATTCTTATTTTTGTGGTTCTGCTGTTGAGTCTAGTGTCGTCGATAACATGAAAAGGAAAGGTGTTCGCCTTGTTCAAAAAGGAGAAATAAATTTCATCTTTCTGGAAGTTATAGTGTTTTTTTTAGAAAAGAAGTTATAGTGTTATATCCAATTTATAGGTTGTAAAATTCAGATCATATACCTCCCATCCAAATTATAATTTCGCACTTAGAATCCAAATTATAATTTGCGAAACTCGATCTGGAGTGTTGTTTAAAAATTAGCGAAGTCTTCCAGTACATATTAATTTTAAAGACTACTAAAAAAGTTATTTAGCAAACAAAATGAGCTCCAATCAACTACTTTAATAAGATCAATCAAGTTGTTAGTTTCCCGTAATATCCTATATTAAGCCCGAAGGGGTTAAATAATTTAATTAACAATTTAAAAATCATTATGACTTTCAAAATATTTTATTCTTTTTTTTAAAATTTTACCTAGTAAATATGCAGTTTATATGTGCGAAATACTAAAGTCCAAGGAAAGAAAATATCACACGGTGATTTTATCCTGGTTTATGATGGCGCAACCTCTAATAGATTCGCTCACCCCTACGTTCAGTCCCCGAACTCCTCTCCTGCACTCGGGATTTTTCCTTATAATAAACTCGCTCCCTTAGTAGGCAGAGAAACCTTTACAACCTTACAAGTATTTGTCTTGGTGTGTAACAACTGGGTTACCATTTCAAAATAAATATTTAATACCTACACAACTTATCTTAGATAATAACTTCCCGCTATTTCTTTAAAATTGATGTAGAACTCTTATGGAGACTTGGATTCCTTAGCTTTTTTCGGTCTTGGATTTTAATGATCTGTTCTTGAGTCTTTCCTCTTCTTCATGGTACAAAAACTATCGACTCCCAGTTAGTACGTCTAGGACTTGTGTCTTAGAACGAGAATCATTTCACGTCACTTCACCTCACTACAAAACTAATAAGATAATCTACGAAACAAATTAAGTAGAGAAAAGATGGTTTGAAGTAGTATGTTACGATACTAGCTCACAAGATAGTCTAATATTCAAATAAGAATATTAAAACCAAATACGTATACTTGACTTAAGATATTGAATAATATATCAAGTTTATTTTTAATTACTCCTTTATAGAATATAGGTTTTGTTAGAGTAATATGAGAAGTCTTTTTATAAAACAATATAGCTTATGACTTCTCTCGTATTCTTCTTCTTTCGAATATGTATTTATAAATCGAATAAAACTTTAATTACAATCTCGGAATTGTAACTAACCTTAAACTCGTAGGTTTAAGGATTTTAGTATAATTGTGTTTTGACAATTATAGAGCCAAAGTATACTTTTAACTTCGTGCACAATTTGTAGGTTCTATATTAGCCAAGATCAAAATAAAAGAAGTGCAAGTAATTGGCTTTGAATTTGTGCCTTTGAAGTTAGATGGAAGATTACGAAGTTTACTATTTATCGGTTTATAATCCTATGAAACAATGAAGATGTTAGTGGGGATTATACGATATAATTCGTAATAATTCTATAGACACGAAATATGTTGGCCCGGATCGAGATAAATAAAGTGCAAATAATTGGCTAACTCATTAAATTTATTCAGTTTTGATATTTGACAGATTACGAAGTTTACAATTTATCGATTTATAATCCCACAGACCTGGACTAGGCGGACCAAACCCGGATAGGTCCAGCGCCGCCCAGGTCCGACTCCACTCAGGTCCAGCTCAACCTCAACCCCTGAACAAAGCTTCCCTGCGGCCCAATTCTCAAGAAGCCCAACACTTGAGGCACATGCCCAAATGTGTGACAATGATAAGTATTATTGATCAATCATGAGAATAATCAAGGTACGTGTCAGAGGATCCTAGGAACATTCCTTAGCCATTCCCACTTGGACACGTGTAAGACATCCATTCTAGTCAGGTGTCCTCCGCTCCCAGAACCGAAGACTGCGATTCAAAGGTACCAACCTCCAAACCCTGCCCTTGGGCTATAAATAGCCCAAGGAGGAGAGGTTTGGGGGTTAATCACTCTCTCTCTCACACACACCCACACACTCATAAACACACTGTTACCTTACATTTCCACTTTCATCATTCAAAGTCATCTCTTATTCTTACATCGGAGGCACCGCGGGGCTAAAACCCCCCTCCGGTGTTGTTTTGCAGAAACTCAACCACAACTACACCGCAAGAAGGGTCCAGGCGCAGCAGCGGAAGGACCAGGCCGCACATCGGAGTTATCATTTGGCGTTAAAAGGAGGGGTGGCTCCGTCCTTGGGTCTCGGTGCCCTTGAACTCATCTTCATCAGCAAATCTTGAAAGAGTCCATTTCTTTAATCTGTAAGAACTCAAGAAACCTAGCTCCATCATAACTATGAATGCTTTTTATTTAAGCCATGTTTGTGTGTGCTCGTCATTTTAAGCCATGTTTGTGTGAGCTTCATTTTATTTGTTTTAAATCCACGTTAGTGAGTGCTATACATAGATTTCTTAGTTCTAGAACCGAGATATGCTTCATTTTGCATACTATCTTTGTGACAAAGACCCAGTTATAGTCATTCTGCAATATTGTTAACCAAACCCAGCAAGCTTGTTTGTTTTTGTGCTGTGTGATTTTGGTCATTGTTGAAAAGCAACCCTAGATCTATATTGTGAGCTTGGAATCTTGGTCAGTTGTTGTGTGTACTCTTGAAAAAATGGTCAGAGCAGGAAAAAGTACGGTCGGAAAACCCTCCACAAGTACACAGGTCCAGGACCAAGAACAATCACAAGCATAGGAATCCGGAGCAAACCGAGACACTCTCCAGGAGCAACCATTGACTCATACCCCGGTCATGGAGTGAATAGTACCACCCCGGGATGCAAGAAACCTCATTGAGCTAAATCAGTACAAGTACACCAATGTCCCAGTCCGGAAGAGCATATGGCCAACCTAACTAGTGATGAGTTGGCTGAAGCGATCCGCCTTTTCAGGGAAGAACAGATCCGGGCCCCGAAAAAGGCTGAACATGAAGATGATCCGGAGGATTCCGGGATTCTCAACAATCATGACCCTCTGTCTTTGACCGAATCGGGGGAAAAGGAAAGAAGAATCATAAAGCTCAAACTAAGAAAAAAGAAACAGAAGCAACCAGGCAGAAGAGGTTGGATGAACTAAGAGAACAAATTCGAAGAGAGGAGGAGGCAAAACTTGAGCTCAAAATTCAGAAAAAAATGCTACTAGAGGAGGAAAAACTATTGGCCAAGTCCAAGACCAAGAGGACCCGAAGGGACCCTACCCTGGAGGTCATTTATGATGATTAGGGGCAGCAAGACCTCTAAGATATGATTTATGAACTGCAAAAATGGATGGAGAAAGACTCTAGAATGGAAGTTGGTTAAACTCTAACACCCTTTAGCCATTCCTTGGAGGATATTCCCCGGCATAGTGGCCTCAAGCACTATAATTTAGAATTATTTAACGGGTTTGGTGATACAGAAGAATACTTTAATTTTTTTGAACAGATAGCACATATATACTACTATAATGACTTAACCAAGTCCAGATTCATTGCATCGGCTCTTAAAGGGGGGGGCTCAGAGATGGTTCAGCCGGATCCCTTCCCGAAGCATTCACGGTTGGAAAGAGTTCCGGGGGGCGTTCCTCAGAAGGTTCCGAGCCAACAAAACAAATGAGTCATCTGGAAAATATTCGGCAGTATGACAACGAATCCCTCTCAGCCTACATGAGGTTTTTTCAGGAAACAATTAATTAAATATCCAACTTGGATGAGCAGGAAGCTCTGAGCATTTTCTGGAGGAACTTAGACCCTGAGCATAACGAGAGGTATATCGTAGAGCTCATAAACAAAGGACCCTAGAGCTAGGATACTGCCTATTCCATGGCCGCCAGGTTCATCAAGGAGACATATGTGCTCCAAGCTATAAGAATACCCGGAATGGGGGATCCCAGAGCAAGAACTTTCATGACCGACTGAAAGGGGGTTACCAGCAAGACAAAAACTTTAAGAAAAGCCAGCAAACTCACATGGTGGAGAACACTTCTATTTTCCAGAGGCTTGGTCTTATGATTGAATCTAAGAGTGACCTATGACCAACCAGGTAAGCTAGGGAGCCCAGGAAAGAGCTGGATAAGACTCCGCTAAACCGGACCAGGGAAAAAATCCTGAAAGAGATCTAAGATAAGATGTTTTATTACCCGCCTAAGCCAATGCAAACTCCCCTGGAGAGCCAGCCCTACAACCGACAATGGATTATCATGAAACACATTTCCACAAGACAAAAAATTGCCTATCTCCCAAGTACTTCATCGAGGAACAAATCAAGAAAGGGAACCTAAGCCAATACATATCATGTGACACTAATAAGAAAGGAGAAAGATCGAGAAAAAGTAATAATGTGGTAAATGTGGTCCTAAGAGGCTCCTACTCACCACACCCCTCGCAATCCGGACCCAGGGGAGGAAGTCCTCTCTATTCAGTCAATCCCGGAGATGATCATCTATTTCAGCAACAAAGATTACAAAGGGGTTAACCTTAAACACAATGAGGCTTTGGTGGTAACTTTGAACATTTTCGACAATGAAGTTAGGAGGACATTGATTGAAAATGGCTCCTCGGTGAATATTCTCTTCAAGCATACCGTGGATCACATGCATCTGGGAATTTTTCACTCAAATGAATGCATGGAAGATCCAATTTATGGGTTCGGGAATAATTTGGTCCCGATTCAAGGGACCCTATACCTTCCTATTATATTTGGGACTTCTCCCAACCAAGTCACCCATGTCATAAAATTCTATGTGATCAATAATCCTTCTTCTTATATCGACCTAATTGGGAACCTGGATCTAACTAGGATGCAAGCAATAACCTCTATCTCCCACATAAAGATCACATTCTCAACCCCGACCTGAGTCGGAGAAATCAAAAGAGAGTATGAAGTTACATTAAAGATGCTATAGCTAGGCCCTGGTCACGGACGAAACTCAATAAGACAATAAAAGGAAAGCCACAGTCCTTCGAAAGCAACAAAACCATAAGAAGCATCGTCCTCACTCGAGGGAAGGACCGGGAAAGGAGGTTCAAGTTATCGAATCTAATCCGGATCCAAAAATAACCAAGCCAGGTTCAGAGGAACCAAAAAGCAACCAAATCATGCCAGTGATTAGAGAAGAATCGGCTCTAAAGTAGACCAATCCTATTATGCAAGCAACCAACTTTGGAACAAATAAACTAAGGGAAAACAACCAAGCAAGGGAATCAGCCCAAACTCAAGCTTACATGAAAAAGAATACTAAAGCCCAGATCCATCAGATGGTCTCAACCCAGGACCAAGCAAAGGTTGAGGCTGCAGTAGAGAGAAAGACAGTCCTAATTGATGAAAGTAGTCTTTCCAAGAAGGTGAATATAGGGTCCGGGCTTGAAACATTTTTTAAGGAAGAATTGATATCCTTTCTTCGGGAGGATGTTGATGTATTTTCTTGGAGTCCCAAAAATATGCCCAGGCTGCACAAATCGGTAGCAATGCATAGTATGGATGTGAACCTAAAGAGGAAGCCGGTTAAGCAGAAAAGAAGAATTTTTGCCCCAAAAAGATATAATGCAATAGATAAAGAAGTAGAGAAATTTCTCAAAGAAGATATCATATGTGAAATCAAATACCCGTAGTGGCTCGTAAATGTAGTCATGGTGAAGAAGCCTAATGGAAAAAGGAGAATGTGGATGGACTACACCGACCTGAATGATGCATGCCCAAAGGATGTTTACCCTCTGCCGAATAGAGATCAACTAATAAATGCCACCTCTGGACACATTATGTTAAGCTTCATGGATGCCTTCTCCGTGTACAACCAAATAAGAATGAATCCAAAGGATATTCCAAAGATGGTATTAATTACCCACATAGTAGTCTATGTATATATCAAGCTACCTTTTGGATTGACGAATGCAGGCTCAACCTACGAAACGGCAATGAATAAAATTTTTAAGTCCCAGCTCGGAAGAAAATTAGAGTCCTACATTGATGACATGATTGCAAAATCCAAAACTATCTCGGGGCACATTAGAGATCTCGGAGAATGCTTCGATAATTTAAGGAAGTATGCACTAAAGCTGAACCCAGAGAAGTTCACCTTTGGAGTGAGCGCCGGAAAAATTCCTAGGGTTCATGATAAGCAACCTGGGGATTGAAGCCAATCCTGAAAAAAATAAAGGAAATCTAATAAATGAAAGCTCCCCGGACCCAGAAGGATGTGCAAAAGTTAGCAGGATCATTAGCAGCACTTAGGAGGTTTGTATCAAATCTAGCAGAAAGATGCTTACCTTTCTTTGATTTATTGAAAGGAGCCAATAATAAAAAAGAAGTAATTTAGAGCCCAGATTGTCAGAGAGCCTTTGAAGAAATTAAGGGATACCCTTCCTGATCACCAATTATAACTAAAGCCCAAATCGGGGAACCCCTGTACCTCTACTTGTCATCCAGGACCCTGGCAGTGGGAGCAACACTAATTCGAGAGAAAAATGGAGAACAACAACTAGTAAATTATGTAAGCCAAGTGCTAAAGGATGTCGAGACCAGATACCCGAGTTTGGAAAAATTTGTTTTTGCCTTAGTTACTGCATCAAGAAAGCTCAGACACTACTTTCAAGGAAGGAAGATCTGGGTCGTCACTAATCAACCCTTAAGGAAGATAATACATAAACCAGGCATCTCGGGAAGGCATGCGAATTGGGCAGTGAAATTAAGTCAATTCAACCTCACCTTCATTCCCAAGACTGTAATCAAAGCTCGGGCACTTACACATTTCATCATTGAATACAACTTTCTAGAAGCTGATCCAACACACATGAACAAAGACCCGAGCAATAACCAAACTCACAGACCCGGAGCCTGGAATCTGAATGTCGATGGATCTTTGACCAATGAAAGGCCGGGAGTCGGGCTCATCTTGAAGGGCCCCGATGGCTTCATGATCCAGACTGCCATATCCTTTGACTTCCCGGTAACAAACAACCAAGCAGAGTATGAAGCCCTACTTGCAGGACTAAAGCTTTCTAAGACCCTCAAGGGGCAAGACCTAAACATATATAATGACTCACAGATCGTAGTCAAGTAAACAAATGGAGAATATATAGCAAAAGATCCTACATTGGCTAAGTACCAAACTTTTTTTCAGAGCTACCTTTCCTTGATACCCCGGCACCAAATCCTACAAATCTATATGGAAGAGAATGCAGAGGCTGGCGCCCTATCCAAGCTAGTTTGGAACTCATCTGACCAGGACTGTTCTATTTACTTCGAATGATTGCAAAAACTAACTAAAGATACTGAAGAAGTCTTGGAGATAGACAATGCTCCTAACTGGATGACACCTTTAATCAATTACTTAGAAAAGGGAGAGCTTCCATAAGACAAAAGAAAAGCACAAAGATTAAATGCAAAGGCTGCTAAATTCTTCCTTAAAGAAGGATTACTCTATCTCCGAAACTTCTCCTCCCCAATCTTGAAGTATGTGAGCCTGGATGAGGCTAATTATTGTTTAATGGAAGTTCATGAATGAATTTGCGGGGATCATATGTTGGCCAAGGCCCTGGCTCATAAATTTATATGGCAAGGTTATTACTAGCCCACCGTTAACCAAGATGTGTTGACTTCGTAAAGAGATTCAAGCAATGCCAACTCTTCAGCAATATATCCCGGCTCAGTCCACTCCTACCCTCTTCAATACTATCTCCTATCCCATTTGCTGCTTGGGGCATAGATATCATGGGACCTTTTCCTCGGTCCAAAGGAGACATATGATATCTCTTAGTTTCCATCGACTATATGACTAAGTGGGTAGTGGCGAAAGCAATGAGGACCATCAACCATCAAGACTGCATAAATTTCATGGACAATAATTTAATGAGGTTCGGGATCCCAAGGGTCCTAGTATCAGACAATGGACCACAGTTCATCAGGTTCGAATTTGAATCCTACCTCTAAGAGCGGCGCATTAAGCACAAGAAACCATCAGTAGCATACCCTCAAGGGAATTGACAAGTAGAGGTCACCAACAGGATCCTCCTCCGTGGCATCGAAAAGAGACTTCAAGAAAGTAAGAGCAAATGGCCAGAAGAGTTTCTTGGTGTACTATGGGCCTACATGACCAATCCCATGACCAATCCCTGGACAAATATAAGAGAGACACCTTTCAAGCTAGCTTATAGAACAGAAGTAATGCTTCCTATTAAAGTAGAATTATCAGCTTAGCGGGCAATCAACTTTGATGAAATAGCTAATGAGGAGGAACTCAGAACAAACTTTGAGCTTATTGATGAGGTCCGAGACCAAACCATAAAAAGGATGGAAAAATAAAAGGAGAAAACTAAGGAGCACTTCAGCAAGAAGTCCAGTGTCAAAAACTTTCAAGTTGGAGACCTGGTGCTTTGAGATACAAAAGCCTTAGATCCTACCAATATTATAAAGCTGATGCCTAAGTGGGAAGGGCCATTGATAAGTGGCATTTTATACCACTTAGAACGTCTTAAAATGGCTTAAATTGGTGTCTTAAAATCAAGTATTTTGTGTATTTGATGCGTTTTTCTAGTGTTTATGCATTTCAGGGTATTAGTTGCATTTTGGGGGAGGAATCATCAAGAATAAGCCTTGGCATGTGTTCACCATTGCGAGAGGAAAGGAATGGGCAGATTACGGCGAAGAAATGGAGCAACCCTAGATTTTTTCCAGTAGAGGCCTGCGCGCCCGCGCAGCAATGCTGAGGGGCCGCGCAACAACCTGCGCGCCCGCGCAGCTATGCAGAGCGGCCGCGCAGGGTCGGGGGAAAAGATAAATTATTTTAGACTTCTACTTCTGTTTGGCTTCCAACTTCTATGTAATCTGAGTTTTATGGGACTATTATATAGATAGATTTGAGACGTTTTCACAGAGAGTATTAAGGGGATTATGTTTTAGTTTGTGTTTTACGCAAGAAGCGAAGGAGATAAGGAAGAAGACCGATTTAGCACACCGCAACGAAGAGGAAGCATATATTCTTGTGATTCTTGTTTCGTTGTAAAGTTGGATGCTAGTTTTCTTGCTTTGACTTATTTACTCTTGTGACGTACTCTGTTTTAATATAATTAGTTTAGTTATTATTTTCTTGTGTTTGTTTGTCATGATTTCATATGAACCCATGATGGCGATAAGTTCTATTATGGGCTAATCGTGATCATGGGGTTGCAATGGATTTATTATGGAATTCTTTAGTTAATTGTTTAATACTTTAGTGTGTGATGATTGCATGATATCTAGTATTGGTTGTGCGTATTCGTCTTATGTGTGTCGCGAAGATATAAGATAGGGTGTTAATCTCTTGTGAAGCGACGGTGGATCTTGAGATTTAGAACTTGCCATGCTAGCATAGGTTCATGTACGTTGAGCATGATTAGTGGGTAACTCTTACAGTTTTATTTGCCCTATGTAATCAAAAGGGATAACTTGTGCTTAAATCGTTGTGTTGTCAATTTCTGTAGACATATAGGAACTCAACATAATTGATGACTATTCAACTTCTATCTTAATTGTGGATGCTTGGTAGAATGGTATTAGTACAATGAAAGTTGGCTTTTATCAGTTTCGTGTTATTCGATTAATATCATCACTGTCACATGCTAAAGGTAATAACAATGGCTATAGAAGGAAGTAATAATGAAGTTGTGATCTCATGAGTGTTTTATTATTGATAAATTGAAGTGTTAGTTAAGTGGTTAATTGAGTAGTTAATTATAGTTAATATTTAATCAACAATTTTAAGTGTTATTATCTTAACATTGAGAAGTAATCATACATTGGTGAGTGAGTTTAATTAGACAATAATTTAGTCTGAGTCTCTGAGGGAACGAACTAGAAAGTATTCTATATTACTTGCGAACGCGTATACTTGCGTGAATATTAGTGCGTGTTTTCGCCCTAACAAGTTTTTGGCGCCGCTATCGGGGACTCGGCGTATTTGTTTAGTTTATGTACTTACCATCATTGGTCATAGGACTCAGTGATTAGGACGTAGTAGTTACTTACTCTTTTCGGTTGTGTTTCAGGTACTTTAGCAAGCGTTTATGCAAACTGGTTCTCGTGCTCGCAAGAGGACTTTAGATACAGCTGAGGAGACAGACGAAGTTCTTGATATTCCGGAGAAGTTAGATTTTGCGGATTCGGATTCAGGAACTGAGCAGAAAGAACCAGTAAACATGGGAGATCGTATTGTTCAAGCTGATCCAGCTCTTATGGATTTTTCTCGGCCTAAAATTGATGACATTCAGTCAAGCATCCTTCATCCGGCTATTCAAGCTAACACCTTTGAAATCAAGCCAGGCACTATTCAGATGGTGCAGAATTCTGTTTCTTTTGGAGGAGCAGCAACTGAAGACCCCAACATGCACATAAGGAATTTTGTCGAGATCTGCAGCACTTTTAAGTATAATGGCGTGACTGATGAGGCTATCAAGTTGAGGCTTTTCCCATTCTCACTGAGGGATAAGGCTAAAGACTGGTTACATTCTGAACCAGCTGGGTCCATCACTACGTGGCAAGATCTTGCGCAAAAGTTTCTGGTGAAGTTTTATCCAATGGCAAAGACTGCTGCTATGAGGAGTGCTCTTACTCAGTTTGCGCAGCAACCTACAGAATCTATGTGCGAGGCTTGGGAACGCTACAAGGAAATGTTAAGAAAATGTCCACATCATGGAATGCCGGATTGGATGGTGATCACTGGTTTTTATAATGGTTTGGGGGCCCAATCTCGGCCCATGCTCGATGCAGCAGCTGGAGGAGCCTTATGGGCTAAAAGCTATACTGAGGCGTATAATCTTATAGAGACGATGGCTGCAAATGAGCATCAAAACCCAACTCAGAGGATGACGGCAGGCAGGGTCGCAGGTATTCTGGAAGTTGATGCAGCCACCGCTATTGCAGCCCAGCTCCAAGCACTATCAATGAAGGTTGATTCTCTGGCTACGTATGGAGTTAATCAAATAGCTATGGTTTGTGAGCTTTGTGCAGGTTCTCATGCTACGGATCAGTGTTCTCTTGTCAACGAATCTGTTAAGTATGTGAATAATTATCAGCGACAACAGCAGCCTGTGCCAGCGACCTATCATCCTAATAACAGAAATCATCCAAATTTCAGCTGGGGGAATAATCAGAATACTATTCAGCCACCATATCAACAAGGAGTGAGTAAACAGTTTAACCCACCTGGATTCCAGCAACCACAGCAGTATGCTACAAGGCAATCATATCCTCAACAGGGAAGTGCAGCTGCACCTACTAGTGCTGATTTTGAGGAACTTAAGCTGTTGTGCAAGAGTCAGGTGGTTTCTATCAAGACCTTGGAAAATCAAATCGGTCAATTAGCCAATACAGTGCTCAATCGTCAACCTGGCACTCTTCCCAGTGACACGAAAGTACCAGGCAGGAAGGAAGCTAAAGAGCAAGTCAAGGCTATTACCTTAAGGTCTGGAAAAGTAGCTGAGGCTGAAAAGGTAAAAAAAGTAGAAGCTGAAATTAGAGATGAAGAATCTAAGCAAAAGGAGAAAGCGGCGGAACCAAGGAAGACTACTGTTGAACACACTCTGCCTGAGGCTAATACAGGGGAGAAATAGCTCTATCCTCCACCACCTTTTCCTTAGAGATTGCAGCAACAAAAGCTGGATAGACAGTTCGGGAAGTTTCTGGAGGTGTTCAAGAAACTTCACATTAATATACCTTTCGCTGAGGCTCTGGAACAAATGCCTAGTTATGCGAAGTTTATGAAGACTATTCTTTCAAGGAAGGTGAAACTGGATGACCTTGAAACCGTTGCTCTCACGGAAGAATGCAGCGCTGTTCTGCAGCAAAAGTTACCACCAAAACTGAAAGATCCAGGAAGCTTCACCATTCCTTGCACCATTGGCAATCTAACTTTTGACAAGTGCCTTTGTGATTTGGGAGCAAGCATTAATCTGATGCCGTTGTCGATCTTTAAAAAGCTGGATCTGCCTGATCCAAAACCTACATACATGTCGCTACAATTGGCGGACCGTTCCATTACTTATCAAAGGGGCATAGTTGAGGATGTGCTCGTCAAGGTGGATAAGCTCTTCTTTCCAGCAGATTTTGTTATTCTGGATTTTGAGGAAGATAAGAAGATTCCCATAATCTTGGGAAGACCTTTCTTGGCTACTGGCCGTACCTTGATAGATGTGCAAAAAGGTGAACTTACTATGCGGTTCCAAGATCAGGATGTGACCTTCAACGTATTCAAGGCAATGAAATTCCCTACAGAAGATGAGGAGTGCTTAAAGGTGGATGTGATTGATACTGCGGTTACTTCGGTACTTGATCACATGCTAATGTCTGATGCATTGGAAAAGGCCTTATTGGGGGATTTTGACAGCGATGATGAAGATAGCAACGAGCAATTACAATATCTGAACGCTTCTCCATGGAAGCGAAAGCTAGACATACCATTTGAATCTCTTGGTACTTCTGACCTTAAGAATGCTGAAGGGAAGCTCAAACCATCAATAGAGGAAGCACCTACCTTGGAGCTCAAACCATTACCTGGACACTTGAGGTATGCTTTTTTAGGTGATTCATCTACGTTACCTGTTATTATTTCATCTGACCTTTCAGGTAGTGAGGAAGACAAGCTCTTAAGGATTTTGAGAGAATTCAAATCGGCTATAGGATGGACCATAGCAGACATCAAGGGGATAAGTCCTTCATATTGTATGCATAAAATTCTGCTAGAGGAAGGTAGTAAACCAACTGTGGAACAGCAGCGAAGACTGAATCCCATCATGAAGGAGGTGGTGAAGAAAGAAATCCTGAAATGGCTAGATGCAGGCATCATTTATCCTATTTCTGACAGCTCGTGGGTGAGCCCCGTACAATGTGTACCTAAGAAGGGAGGTATCACTGTGGTCGCAAATGAAAAGAATGAGCTCATCCCTACTCGAACAGTTACAGGATGGAGAGTATGCATGGATTATAGAAAATTGAACAAAGCCACAAGGAAGGATCACTTCCCTCTTTTATTTATTGATCAGATGCTTGACAGATTGGCGGGTCATGAGTATTTTTGTCTTCTGGATGGTTATTCCGGGTATAATCAGATTTGTATTGCACCAGAGGATCAGGAAAAGACTACCTTCACTTGTCCATTTGGCACATTTGCTTTTCGCAGAGTTTCGTTTGGGTTATATGGCGCACCGACTACCTTTCAGAGATGTATGATGGCTATATTCTCTGACATGATTGGAAATAACGTCGAAGTATTCATGGATGACTTCTCCGTCTTTGGACACTCATATGATGAATGTTTGAATAATCTGCGCACCGTACTCAAAAGATGCGTGGAAACTAATTTGGTGCTTAATTGGGAGAAATGTCACTTTATGGTGCGTGAAGGCATTATCCTTGGGCATAAGGTCTCTAGCAAGGGTCTGGAGGTGGACAAGGCCAAGGTGGGAGTCATTAAAAATCTTCCCCCACCTAATTCTGTGAAAGGAATCCGTAATTTTCTTGGTCATGCGGGTTTTTATCGGCGATTCATCAAGGACTTTTCAAAGATATCTAAGCCATTGTGCAATTTGCTTGAGAAAGATGTGCCGTTCAAATTTGATGATGAATGTTTGGCAGCATTCGAGACTCTCAAGAAGACTTTGATCACGACACCAGTCATTACAGCACCAGATTGGACATAACCGTTTGAGATGATGTGTGATGCGAGTGATTATGCGGTAGGTGCAGTTCTGGGACAGCGC
Organism: Apium graveolens; assembly: GCF_009905375.1. Classification (NCBI taxonomy): domain Eukaryota; kingdom Viridiplantae; phylum Streptophyta; class Magnoliopsida; order Apiales; family Apiaceae; genus Apium; species Apium graveolens. The sequence goes on from NC_133652.1 coordinate 108,913,440, forward strand.
AAGAAAAATCTCTTCCATGTGGTCTACTATGCGAGTAAGACTTTAAATGGTGCCCAATTGAACTACACCACTACTGAGAAGGAGCTTTTGGCTATAGTCTTTGGCTTTGAGAAATTTCGATCTTATCTGCTTGGTACAAAAGTAACAGTATTCACTGATCATGCAGCTATTCGCTATCTGGTTTCTAAGAAGGATTCGAAGCCGAGACTCATTCGTTGGGTGCTTTTACTTCAGGAATTTGAGTTAGAGATCAAAGATAGAAAAGGTACTGAGAATCAAGTAGCTGACCATCTCTCGAGGTTGGAGAATCCCGATTCTACTTCACAAGATAGGACGTTAATCAATGAATCTTTTCCGGATGAGCAGTTGTTTGTAATTCAGGAGGAAGAACCATGGTTTGCAGATATTGTAAACTATCTCGTCAGTAATATAATGCCTCCTAATTTGACACCCGCTCAAAAGAAGAAGTTTCTACATGAGGTGAAGTGGTATATGTGGGATGAACCATATTTGTTTAGACAGGGAGCTGACCAGATCATCAGGAGATGTATCCCATTCTGTGAGACGGAGGGGATATTACGAGACTGCCATTCCACGGTTTATGGTGGACACTATGGAGGTGAGAAGACGGCAGCTCGTATTCTGCAAGCAGGTTTTTTCTGGCCTACTTTGTTCAAGGATGCTCATCAGTTTGTTTTAAGGTGTGATCGTTGCCAAAGAGTGGGAAATTTGTCAAGGAAGGATGAAATGCCATTAAATGTGATGCTTGAAGTCGAGGTCTTTGATGTATGGGGAATCGATTTCATGGGGCCTTTTATCTCGTCTTGCAATAATCAGTACATCTTGCTGGCAGTCGATTATGTCTCAAAATGGGTCGAAGTTAAAGCTTTACCGACAAATGATGCAAAGGCAGTACTAAATTTTCTTCATAAGCAAATTTTCACAAGGTTTGGAACACCTCGGGTAATCATAAGTGATGAAGGATCGCATTTTTGCAACCGTAAGTTCACTTCTATGATGCAGCATTATAATGTGAATCATCGAGTAGCTACTGCCTATCATCCGCAAACAAATGGTCAAGCGGAAGTGTCTAACAGAGAGATAAAGCACATTCTAGAGAAGGTTGTTTGTCCGTCAAGGAAGGATTGGTCTTTAAAGCTCGATGAAGCTGTTTGGGCTTACAGAACAGCATACAAAACTCCACTTGGGATGTCACCGTTTCAGTTGGTGTACGGTAAGGGATGTCATCTACCGGCGGAGCTTGAGCATAAGGCCTACTGGGCATTGAAGAAATTGAACCTGGATTTAGATGCAGCTGGTAAGAAAAGAATGCTTCAGCTTAATGAACTTGATGAATTTCGACTTCAAGCGTACGAGAATAACAAAATGTATAAGGAAAAGGTGAAGAGGTGGCACGATAGGAAGCTACATCCTAAGTTATTTGTGCCAGGGCAACACGTTCTTTTATTCAACTCTCGGCTCCGACTTTTCCTGGGAAGTTGAAATCAAGGTGGTCTGGACCTTTTATTGTCAAAACTGTGTTTCCACATGGAGCGGTGGAAATTTTTGAGAATGATTCGGACCAAGCATTCAAGGTTAACGGTCAGCGGTTGAAGCACTACTATGGGGACATGGCAAACCGAGAGGTGGTTAGTGCCATTTTGTTGACTACTTGAGAAAGATACGGAACGTCAAGCTAATGACGAAAAAGAAGCGCTGCGTGGGAGGCAACCCATGAATTGTTGTTACAGGAACCCTTAGAAGTTAATAACCTATCCAAAAACACAAAAAAATCAGAAAACAGGGGCTGAAATTTTTTTTTTTCAGAGACCCTCTGCGCGCCCGCGCAGCTATGCTGAGCGGCCGCGCAGCTTGCTGCGCGCCCGCGCAGATATGCTGAGCGGCCGCGCAGGGGTCGAGTTCCAGAAATTTTTTTACAGTTCAGAAAAAAAAAACAAACAAAAACACAAAAACAGTTTTAGCCCATAAACCCACGAATTGTTCCCACTACCCCATCATTTTAGCCCTAAATTCCCAAACCCTAATCTAATCCACACCCTATATATACATACACATATCCTACATATCTCCCACAAAACTTCCTACATTTAAACCCTCTCACAAACATCAAAAAATCAGTTCTTACACACTTTTATTCACGAATCAATGGCACCCAAGAGAGCACGCACTATTAACAGCAGCAGCACAATTCCTACTGCTGATTCATCGAGGGGTACTGCTGCAAGGCCTCGGTTAACTGACAGAGCTGCGGAGGAGGAGTACACTAGGCTGTTGGGGAAGCCGATTCTGAAGAAGAGGGGGTTTTTACCATCAGGGAGGGATGGTGAGTTGTTGCCCATGATTGCAGAGAAGGGGTGGATAGCTTTTTGTGAGTCACCCGAAGCAGTACCGATGAGCGTTGTTCGCGAGTTCTACGCGAACGCGAAGGCTAAAAAGAATGAGTTTTCTGTAGTCCGTGGGCTGACGGTTGATTATCATCCTGCGGCGATTCGCCGTGTGATTGGACAGCGAGAGAGGAAGCCCGAGGAGGAGAACTGGAATGAAAAGACTGCTGAGGATTTTGACTTGGATTTGATTTGTGCGACTCTCTGTCGACTGGGCACAGTTTGGAACCGCAGTCCAGCCAATAATGAGTATCGTCACTTTCCGGCGATCGCCATGAACAGGTATGCCCGTGCATGGAATGCATTTATATGTGCTAATATTTTGCCTTCTTCACATGCACACGAGGTCACAGTTGAGAGAGCACAGTTGTTGTGGGGAATTCTGCATGATGAGTACTATGTGGACCTTGGTGAGTTTATCTACCAAGGAATTCTGAAGTTTTTAAGGGGAGCAAAGCATATGAACATCCCTTATGCATCCACGGTTACGAAGCTATGCCGAGCAGTGGGAGTGAACTGGCCGGCTCATGAGCAGTTGCAGTTGCCAGCAGCTCCGATAGATTCTGGCACTCTGAATGGGATGCAGGAGTGGACCGGTGGTGAGCCTGAGGAGCATGGGCTGGGTTATCATCTTCCAGGAGGGCGTCCAGCATGAGGTGCTACTATGGCTAGGCCAGGGCGTGGTGAGGCTGGTTCGTCGAGAGCTCAGGAGGGTGCTGGGATGGGTGATGCCCAGTATAGGAGGCTTTCACGGCGGATGGATGCCATGTATGAGACGCAGAGCAGGTTTGCTCAGGAGCTCACCCTTGCGTTAGGGACTGCTTTTCGAGGCCTAGGAGCTGATATCCAGTGGCCAGTTTTTGGTGAGGACTCTGCATACCCACCGCCTGATACTCCACCCACTGAGGGTGATGATGATGATGACTCCGAGTAGGTATACCCTGTGTTCCTTTCTACTACTTTCACTGAGGACAGTGAAGATTTTTAGTTTGGGGGTGGTAGTTAAGGAATATTGTGTGTGTGTCATTTAGTTGCATATTCATGATAGTTTAGTTCATATAGTTGCATAATTTATGCCATTTAGTTTTTTTTTATGAATGTCATGTAGCTCATGCATTTACCATGATCCCTTTTGCAATAAGTTATCGACTGAATTGTGATATTGATGCAAGTGTAGTGATAACATTAAAGTGATATTAAGTTGTGTAGGTTGATATGCATGCTAGAAACAATTGTAAGTCCACTAAGTCTTAAAGAGTGCGTAAGGGCTAGATTGTTATTATGATTTGGTTGTTTTCAAGGTCAATCTACTTATTATGCTTAGAATTCGATTATAGGTTCTTAGTGATAAAGACATGAAAAAAAGAAAAAAATTTGGAGAAAAAAGTATGGAAGTTGTTGCTAGTTGTGGCTAGGCGTCAAATGGCTAGTAGCCGGCTCGCATATGTTGTGAGTAGTCTAGGGTTGAGCAAGATGGAGCGAAACGCACTTGCTCAGAAGTTATAAAAAAAAAAATATTTTTTGCATAATTGATCAAGAGTGGGCTCTTTGGTATTCGACTTATTAAGTTCTTAGGGGACTTTGTGCCTAGCGACCTAAGGCTTTTAGAGTCTGGGATCCGCTAACCTAACGCTCGTTACCTGGATACCATTGTATAAGTCTTTTGTGGACCTCACTCATTGCACGGTCAAATAAGCATTTGAGTTGTAAATAAAAAGCACGATTCCGTAGTAAGCTCCAGAGTTCTTGTAGTGTTGTATATCACTTTGTGCCTAGAATTTTTATTCTTTGTATAATCATAGGATTGCCTTGAGGATAGTCTAGTCATAGTAATTGGTCTAGTTCCGAAGCATATCTGTTAAGCATTTGCACACACCACGTTTCTGGCTGTATGTCCCTTTGCATGAGTTTATTGATCTTTAGTTGTCTAACTGCATTTGTTGAGATGTGACAATTTGGTTGGTTAATTGTAGTAAGGGGGATCGTTGCATTTTCATATAGATTGCATTCATGCATATTTTTATTTGTTTTTGAGTCTGTGACGCTTGAGGACAAGCATCGATTTAAGTTTGGGGGTGTGATAAGTGGCATTTTATACCACTTAGAACGTCTTAAAATGGCTTAAATTGGTGTCTTGAAATCAAGTATTTTGTGTATTTGATGCGTTTTTCTAGTGTTTATGCATTTCAGGGTATTAGTTGCATTTCGGGGGAGGAATCATCAAGAATAAGCCTTGGCATGTGTTCACCATTGCGAGAGGAAAGGAATGGGCAGATTACGGCGAAGAAACGGAGCAAACCTGGATTTTTTCCAGTAGAGGCCTGCGCGCCCGCGCAGCAATGCTGAGCGGCCGCGCAGCAACCTGCGCGCCCGCGCAGCTATGCTGAGCGGCCGCGCAGGGTCGGGAGAAAAGATAAATTATTTTAGACTTCTACTTTTGTTTGGCTTCCAACTTCTATGTAATCTGAGTTTTATGGGACTATTATATAGGTAGATTTGAGACGTTTTCAGAGAGAGTATTAAGGGGATTATGTTTTAGTTTGTGTTTTACGCAAGAAGCGAAGGAGATAAGGAAGAAGACCGATTTAGCACACCGCAACGAAGAGGAAGCATATATTCTTGTGATTCTTGTTTCGTTGTAATGTTGGATGCTAGTTTTCTTGCTTTGACTTATTTACTCTTGTGACGTACTCTGTTTTAATATAATTAGTTTAGTTATTATTTTCTTGTGTTTGTTTGTCATGATTTCATATGAACCCATGATGGCGATAAGTTCTATTATGGGCTAATCGTGATCATGGGGTTGCAACGGATTTATTATGGAATTCTTTAGTTAATTGTTTAATACTTTAGTGTATGATGATTGCATGATATCTAGTATTGGTTGTGCGTATTCGTCTTATGTGCGTCGCGAACATATAAGATAGGGTGTTAATCTCTTGTGAAGCGACGGTGGATCTTGAGATTTAGAACTTGCCATGCTAGCATAGGTTCATGTACGTTGAGCATGATTAGTGGGTAACTCTAACAGTTTTATTTGCCCTATGTAATCAAAAGGGATAACTTGTGCTTAAATCGTTGTGTTGTCAATTTCTGTAGACATATAGGAACTCAACATAATTGATGACTATTCAACTTCTATCTTAATTGTGGATGCTTGGTAGAATGGTATTAGTACAATGAAAGTTGGCTTTTATCAGTTTCGTGTTATTCGATTAATATCATCACTGTCACATGCTAAAGGTAATAACAATGGCTATAGAAGGAAGTAATAATGAAGTTGTGATCTCATGAGTGTTTTATTATTGATAAATTAAAGTGTTAGTTAAGTGGTTAATTGAGTAGTTAATTATAGTTAATATTTAATCAACAATTTTAAGTGTTATTATCTTAACATTGAGAAGTAATCATACATTGGTGAGTGAGTTTAATTAGACAATAATTTAGTCTGAGTCTCTGAGGGAACGAACTAGAAAGTATTCTATATTACTTGCGAACGCGTATACTTGCGTGAATATTAGTGCGTGTTTTCGCCCTAACAGCCATACAAGGGGAAAGAAGTCTTAAGGCCAGGGACCTACAAGCTAATGAATCTGGATGAATCCAAGATCCACAACACCTGGCATGGACTCAAAATTCGAAAGTTTTGCCAGTAGGAAAAAAAAAGCGATAAAAGCAACCATGAACTTGTAGCCTATGGCAAACAATCTCCTTGTAATCCAATATATTTTATGAAGGACTTGTATATCAATGAATAAGAATTTCTCTTTTTCAAAGCATTATACAAACTTAGAAATATTTTTTTAAGAGCCAACTCTAACCCGGGGCCATAACTGAACCCAGGCTAGAAGCATTATCTTTACTTAGAAACATTTTGCTAACGCAAAAGTGAACTCTAACCCGAGGCCATGATTAAACCCGACCTAGAAGAATTATCTTTACTTAGAAATATTTTTCTAAGACAAAAAGCCAATCCTAACCCGGGGCCATGTTTGAACCCAGGCTAGAAACATTATCTTTACTTAGAAATATTTTTTCCAAGGCAAAAATCCAATCCTAAATCGGGCCATACCTGAACCCAGGCTAAAAGCATTATCTTTACTTAGAAACATTTTTCTAAAGCATAAAGCCAACTCTAACCCGGGTCCATGCTTGAACCCGAGCTAGAAACATTATTTTTACTTAGAAATATTTTTTAAGATAAAAAGCCAATCCTACCCGGGACCATGCTTGAACTCGGGCTAGAAGAATTCTCTTTACTTAGAAATATTTTTCTAAAGCAAAAAACCAATCCTAACCTGGGACCATGTTTGGATTGGAATAGAAGCATTATTTTTACTTGGAATTTTTTTAAGGCAAAAGACCAACTCTAACCCGGGGCCATACTTGAACCCAGCTAGAAACATTATACTTACTTAGAACTATTTTTTCAAGGCAAAAATCCAACTCTAACCCCGGGCCATGCTTGAACCCGGGATAGAAACATTATTTTACTTAGAAATATTTTTCTAAGGCAGGAAACCAAATCAAACCCGGGCCCATATATAAACCCGGAATTGAGGCACAATTTGTACTTAGAAAATTTTCTAAGATAGAAAGAACACAAATCAGAAATAAAGAGCAAAACTATCAAATCAACAGTCAAACCCGGATCAATACATGACCGGACAAAAGTACAATCGCAATACTAAAAAGAAATAAGAGTTTACAACGGTAAAGTACGAGTAATCAATAATAGTCCACAGATATCGAGTTAAAATGTATAACCAAGCTTCCTGGGCAGGATTCACGGGAAGGAAACTTGGTAAAGGCTTGTCAAAGGGTTTCGGCTCTCCATGTCAGACCTCAATATCTTGTTTGTCCTTTATAAACTCCCGGCAAAAGCTCACACGATCAGCTTTCGGGTCAGTTTTGATATGTTTCTCCGTAACAACCCAGCAACGAGCAACTTCAGGAGCACCGGCCTTGGCGACCGCCTTGTCATATTCTTCAGATTTTTTATAAGCCTCAATTATTTTAGTCTCCGGTATTCACTCCTCCAACTGTTTCTGGAGCTCAATAATCTCGGACTTCAAGTCCTGGACTTCCTTCTTAGCAGTTTCGGCCCGGATTGTTACATCATTAAAATGCCCGTTCAAACCAGAAAGAGAATTATCTTTATCAACAATCACGGACCTTAACTTCACCAGTTCCTTGTCTTTCTCAACATTGACCTCCCGGATATGCTTCAGCTCCGAATAAGAAATAGCAGTCGCGCTGGCCATGGACACACCAAGCTAAGAACAAAAAAACACTGAATAAAGAAAAGTCAAAGAAATAATAAGGCATGAACACAGAACAAAAAAGCATTATAACTGGCCCCAGAGTCTAATACAATCTTTTATAACAACATCAAACCCAACCTTATTCATCTCTCTCCATTCGGATTCAGAAGGAATTTCAGCCATGAACCGGAAAGTTCTCTCATCAAGCCCCGAAGCCTTCTTTTCTGGAGTCTCATGTTGTGAACCTTTCCTTTTATAGGGAGCGGAATCAGTACAAGCAGCATATTGAGATCTACCCGCCCTGGGAGGTTTAGAACCCATGGTCTGGAGATGTTTGTTTCTCCGGGTCTCCTCAACCTGAGGAACTAACCCCAAAGGTTCAATCTCATTAAGATTGTCGAATTCATCCACATCTTTGATATAAATAGTAACCTTGAACCTCTGATTTTCTTCAGTGGAGTCCGACTTTGAAACAACATTACTTTGAGACCCCTCCTCCGGGTGCGGCTGGGTCCCGGAGCACCCAACAGATACCTTCTTCCTTTGCTCAAAAGCAGTACCCAACTCGAGAAGAGCATCATTGTAGGAAGAAGCAGACATCGCCAGGTTATAAAAAGGAAGAATCGAGACAAATAACAGAAAAAACCAGGTCAAAAGAAGAGAAAGGCATATAGACCCAGAAGAAATAAATGAGAATAAACAGGAAGAGTCCGGAATACAAGTCTTATACTTATAGCCAAGTTTATGCATCTTTTTGTGATTCATAAAGGTGTCCCGGGTTAGCTAAAACCCGAGATACTCACAAAAATCAAAAACCAATTGAAGGGCTTCACCCTCCAAAACTGAACGCTTGAATCGTGTATGAATACCTTCCATAGTGATATAAGGCATTTAAGACAAATCTAAACCCTTCAGGAATATCATCTCTCCATTCTAATGCTTCAAATACGATTGCTGAATAACAGGCCTAAAGCCCAAACCATAACCGCTTTCGGAGGCCCGGAAACATATCTCATATAGAGGCTTTTAACTGGACATAACTAAATAGAAAAGTTGGTTCCAAAGCTTAAGGGTAGGCTGAACTCCTTAGCAATGATCATCCCGACAAACTTCTGATCAAACTCAGTATCAACGTATCACCCAAGATAACTATCCAACTGCTTAGCATAACTAGAGCTAATACTCGTATAGTACCATCTATGATCAACCTCTTCACTCTTTGTTATGAAGTAAATCAGGACATCTATCCAGTGTCCTTCGGGGTTCAAGGAATCTTCCTAGAAGATAGTTGGTTAATCTACAGCTTCCTACCTATATTAGAATTCATAGTCGAGGCCTTCTTCCCCATCTCTACCCGGGTTATATTAGAGTCAGACGCAGTCGAACCAATTTCAGAATCAGAAGACCCGGGATAACAAGAGAAGTAAACCTTGGCGCGGACCTTAGTTTGGACCATAAACCTAAAAGCAAAAATCTGGGTTAGTCTATATCCCTAGAATTTTTTTAATTTTAATCTACAATGGTCCGGACTATCCTATGTTCAATTTATGAATTAATTAGTACTATTTCGGGGCAACAAAGCACCAAACCAACCACAACCATTAAACCCGAACCCGAATAAAACCCTAAGCATAGAATCAAGGAGATCATAAACTCAAAACAGTTTGACCCGGCTCCCGCATATGCACAAGCCCAGATCAAACACCCAAACACTGAAACCAGACTCAACATAAACTTACACAACAATGGTCAAAATGGAAGGTAATTCAGAGAATCCGGACCAACAATTCCGCCCCTAATAAAACCTTAACCCCAAAAGCACTTTATGCTCAAAATCAAATACTAAGCTATATCAAAAGCTTACAAATATTAAGAGTAAGAAGTGAGTAGAGACATAGCAATAACCAAGATTCAAATCTTCAAAGCTTCTCTCGCACCACAGGAGAACGAGAAAAAAGGAGAGGAGTAAAAAAATTGGGGGTTTGAAATAAAGAGATGGATGATGAAGGCTTTTATAGAGGGGTGAATGTAAAATGCCCCCGCCACGTGGCCAAATATGAGCGGTTAATTTCTAAGATTTTATACATATAAATATATGTATAGACTGTAATTAAAGAACTGTCATCATTGGGGTTTTCGAGATAAGACAAATGTAAAAAATTCAAAATAGAGGAGGGAAAAAACCACCACAATCGATTCAACTTCTAGGGTTTTACCACCACTCCGGCTTGGTCTACTTCAACACAACCCAGACCGGGGTAAGGATGCTCAATTTTTTTCCCTACAAGCCATCTACAATAAATCCCACTAGTCCGGCTTGGTTTAACACAGCTCGTATTAGGGGCAAGAAAGTTCAATTTTTTCCTAAAACCCATCTACAACAGATCCCTATAGTCTGGCTTTGTCTCCTTCAACACAAACCGAACTGGGGGGCAAGAAAGCTCAATTTTTTTTTCTGAAAACCATCTACAATAGATACCAATAGTTCGGCTTCGTCTAGTTCAATATAACCTGGACTAGGGGACAAGAAAACTTAATTTTCCCCCTACAAGCCATCTAAAATATATCCCGCTAGTCCGACTTGGTCTACTTTAACACAATCCGGACTGGGGGCAAGAAAGATCATTTTTTTCCTAAAAGCCAAGTACAATGAATCCCTCTAGTCCGGCTTGGTCTACTTCAGCACAACCCAGACTAGGGGACAAAAAATCTCAATTTTATCCCCTATAAGATATCTACAATACATCTCACTAGTCCGACTTTGTCTACTTCAACACAACCCGAAAGCTCAATTTTTTCCCTACAAGCCATCTAAAATAAATCTCACTAGTCCGGATTGGTCTACTTCAACACAACCTGGACTGAGGGCAAAAAAAACTCAATTTTCTCTCTACAAGCCAAGTGCAATATATTCCGCTAGTCCGGATTGGTCTACTTCAATACAACCCAAACTGGGGGAAAAGAAAGATCAATTTTTCCCCTGCAAGGTATCTACAATAAATCTCACTAGTCTAGCTTGGTATACTTCAACACAACCCGTCCTGGGGGTAAGAAAGTTCAACTTTATTCATACAATCCAAGTACAATATATCTCACTAGTCCGGCTTGGTCTACTTCAACACAACCCAGACTGAATGGACAAGAAAGATCAATTTTTCCCCTACAAGACATCTACCATAAATTTCACTAGTCTGGCTTGGTCTACTTCAACACAACACGGACTTGGGGGCAAGAAAGTTCAATTTTCTCTCTACATCCAAGTACAATGAATCCCAAAAGTCTGGGTTAGTTTACTTCAACATAACCCGGATTGGGGACCCAAGAAGCCCAAATTTTTCATTGGAGGTGTTTTATTTTACACCTTCATCTAGAAAATCTTCATAAGGGAGTGAGTGCAAATGATAAGATATAAAATCCTTCATGGACTTGGGTCTGTGCTGCCTAGTACAGGTCCAGATACGTCCAGCACCACCCAGGTCCGGCTCCACTCAAGTCCAGCTCAACCTCAACCCCAGACCAAAGTTTCCCTGTGACCTAATTCTCAAGAAGCCTAACACTTGAGACACATGCCTAAACACATGACAATGATAATTTTTATTGATTAATCATCAGAATAATAAAGGCACGTGTCAGAGGATCCTTGGAAAATTCCTCAGCCTTTCCCACCTGGACATGTGTAGGATATCCATTCTAGCCATATGCCCTCCGCTCCCATAACCGACGACTACGATTCAAAGGTACCAACCCCCAAACCTACCCTTGGGCTATAAATATCCTAAGAAGAAGAGGTTTAGGGGTTAATCACTCTCATACACAGACACACACACATATAAACACATAGCCACATTACATTTCCACTTTCATAACTCAAAACCATCTCTTATTCTCACACCGGAGTTACCGCAGGGCTAAAACCCCCCTCCGGTGTTGTTATGCAAAAAATCAACCACAACTACACCGTAAAAAGGGTTTAGGCGCGGCGTCGGAAGGACCAGGCCGCATGTTACACCCCCAAATCCGGGGTCAGAGGATTTAGTCGTCACTATGAAGCCTCAATCAAAAACAACATGTTTAATCAATAAATAAATGTCAACAACTCAAATATAGCATCCGTAACCCTAAACTACACCATGATCTTTTCATGTTTTAGTTCTAGAAACAAGAAATTCCGAATTCCACAAATAAATTTTCTTATCTTTCTTTAAAAACTATTTTCAACAAATTCCAACTCAATACTAAACCCGCTAGTATAACTTCGAAAAGAAGTATACTAGGCCCAACTATACAATACACAACTATAATATAATATAATATAATATAAATAACTTTACACAATAGAACTTACACTAGTCCGCAAACCCTGGTCCAATCACCTTCCAAAAGCTTCTTCTTTGCTTCCTCGAATTAGGCGGCTAAATAGTGCAAGCTAATCCTAATTGGAAGGTTAAATTTAAAAACAAGAAAGTATGAGTGAAAGAAATACTCAGCAAGTTAGGTATACCATATAAATGGCCTTTTGATATAATAAATGACACAAGCAATTGAGCAAAAAAATTAAATCAAAAATTACTGAATCAGAAGAGTTTCAGTTAAGGAATCCCAGAATTGGTTCCTCATTTGTATTCAAAACCCTTTTGATATTTTTGAGCGAAATGATTCAATAATGAATCTTGACGAGAATAAAACTCCTAAAACAGCGTTTACAGAAATATCGTAAATAACAATAAAATGAAACAGTGATTATGGACTGAATCATAAACTTTATTCAAAACTAAACTCTTGATATTGATACTCATTTTGTTGTCATATCAAATTAGATATCAGTACTAACTTTGATGCTCACAATATCCCATACTGAAGTCAACATCAATCATATATATTAATACCACTTTTGATATTAACAATAACCTAAATATCAACATCAATCATATATATAAATCAAAACTGCATCTCAAATTTATCCCAACCAGAAACACTTGATAAATCATTTATCATATGATTATCAAAACAATAAAGAAATTTAGATAATAGTTTAGATTGGAACCAATTATACTTTATGCTGTTCCTGATGATCAGTCACGAAACATCACCGGTATCCTGCATCCATACCGAAAATATAGGCTCCGGTATCCCGTAGCCATACCGTACCTATAGGGCGCCAGAAAAGGCAGATATTCTCCTTGCAAGATATTACAACTAGACCGATGTCTCGATCACCTACGGTGTAACCAGTAACCATTCAATCTCAATACCTTTTTATTGAAAAGGAGCTGAATCATTCGACATCCTAAATAATTTTATGTCCCCCATTCACTTGGGTAGGAATACTCGTAACAAAATTCATTTTTCTCAAGGTATAAAACATTTATAAATTCAGTGATTGGATAAGTAAAAATACTTAACTATTCTGATAATAGAATAACAGAAGAGTACTTGCATAAACAGAATCAATCACTTTGATATATAAAACATTTAACTATTCTGTAATTAGAATAGTATAGCAAAACTTGCATAATAGGATTCAAAATAAATATCACTTGAACGATAAGTAAAGATAGGGATATTTTTCTTTGGGTTTTTAGCAGTTAGTCACACTCGCAATGACACAACTCCTAATTCTGGCATCTCATGGCATCACCATCTTTTATTTCGACAATTCACTTATATGCTGCTCCTGCGATTGCTAGAAGCCGGATATCCAATACCATTCCATTTCATTCTTTCTAATGTCTGATGATCGATCAAATCGAACATTCCGCATCAATAATTAAAAGATACATCTTCAATCGGCTATACAATAATTAATCGATGAACTACGCGTCAAAACCTTATTTTCTACCCATACAATAGCCCGCACATAATTATAACAGTCAAAAATTAGACCCTTGACCCACGTACGCACGTAATTCACATAGCACGTAATTACATAATTCACATTTCACATAATTTATAGAACACATGACTCGGTTTGTCAAAAGCATCGACTGTGTATGTTTAAAACAGAAATCGAGTGAAAATACAACTTTTCGATAAATAAGCGACTCAGAACTGTCTTGCAAAACAAGCGAGCTTTCGAAACAAAAGGATTTGTGTCTCGAAAGTAATATTATTGAAAGCGAAATATTTTTCTGAGTCAGGACGCGCTCGTTTCGTTCAAACGGATGAACGGTCTATTTTCTACGAATAAAATAAGAATAAATCAATTGATAATAATATTAATTAATTTTTAAATCCTTAAATATATTTTTGAAATCTCAAAATAATTTTTAGGAATTTTTTGGCTTAATTATAAATAAATATAATTTTATTTAACTATTTATAAATAAAATTAATTGAATAAATGATCAATTAAATCCATAAATAAATAACTAAAATAAATCATGAATAATTAATTCAAATTTGGATTTTTGAAAATAATAAAAGAAAATAATATTTTTTAATTTAAAATAATTCAGTTAATTATTAAATAATTAACTAAATTAAATTTTGAAATTAAAATAATTTTTAGAAATTAAAAATTGAATTTTTGAATTAAAAGTAAAAAGAAAATTGCAGAAACACTTTTCAGAATTGGAGTACAGGGCTGGGGAGATCAAACGGTGGTTATAGGGGGAGGGTTCTCGCCGGAAAAAAGAAGAAGGTAACCAGTGATTCACCGGTTTCTAGAGTTCCCAAATTTCGTCCGAATGTCCAGTCACTTCCCGAATTTTCGATGAGCTAAAGATGACTTTAAACTGTTGGGTTTTCAGTCCTAATCATTCTTAAATCCTCCCAGGATTACGAATGTCAACACGGAAATCATATTTGAAACTGGGCACGATTTCTCCGGCGAAAATGAACTAAAATCTAGCCAGGCAAGAACATCCGGCCAAAACTACGATTTCGCTAGTTTCTTCACTAAATCGAACGTATAATATATAAAATCAAAGCCCAGAGTATGTACAATCTATTCAGAGCTTCAAGAACCATCAAAACACTAGAATAATCTCAAAACTCGATTTGAAAAATCTTACAAAACTCAAAAACTCGTTTTCACTAAGTATTGAACCAAATTCAACAAATCAGGTATGAAAATGATCCTTGTGACATGTACAATCATAATAAATCATTCAAACAATCAAACAATCCTTCAAGAATCAAAACCGAATTTAAATGAAAAATTTGAAAAGTCGAAATTAAAAAATAATCCACCTCATTCGAAGATTTTTATATAAAATCGACTGTCTCGATACGAGCTTCGCAGCAATACTAAGAACGCAATCAGGTACTCCTGGTTTGATTATAACGCTTGATTCTTTGATTTCAGAATTTCAAAAATAAAAAAAAATTATACAGAGAATTGATATATATTTGCTTGCAGGATAAACATTGACTGAAAATAGGATAAATACGAGGCCTATTCATATTTATGGAATATTAGTACCCCGCTGGATCATATCGAATACGAAAATAGATTACTTAGCCACTTAGTAAAAATAAAAATGATCCAATTTGGTACCAATTTAAGGTAATTATCAAAACCGAGCTTCTTATTATACACCCTATAAAAAGTCAAAACACTGAAAATGTTCAGAATAATCAAATTGGGTTAGGACGGAGTTTTCCCGAGACTTCCGGACTATAAAAACGCAAAAACGGTTGAAGTTGGACGATTCCCGGCTATACAGAAATAGTTTATAATTACTCAGAAAATTAATTTATTAAATCAATAATTTTTTTTAAAATCATATAACAACATATAAATTACCAGAAAAATATCAAAATTATCTAGCTTTATTTTGGACATATAAAAATTAAAGTACTCAAATTTTACCCCATATAAACATCCAAACATCAATTCTAATTACCAGATAATTTACCAAAATTCACATAATATTCACATAATGATTATTTATTGATAAAAATAATTACACGATATATCGCGGATATTACAAAATAACTCAATTTACCGATATCAATAAGATCGACTTTCAAATAACTTAAAAAATAATACATTTAAGTAAATATTTTCAGAAATTAACAAGGATCGATACAATACTTAACAATTAGCACATTATCATCTAATAACATAAACTCGTCATACAGGAATAAAATATCCACCATTTTATTCCTTCTAGATCAAAAAATTATATAAATATATTCAAATAATTATAATAATAATCCTGAAAAATACGGGATATCACAATCTACCCCCCTTATAAGGATTCTGTCCTCGGAATCAGCAGAAGAAAGCACTGGGGATCTCCTACCAACTTTCCAATCTTGCACACGTAACTTTCCTCAAAATTTCAAATAACGCTGGAATTCCTTATACAACACAGTTATCACGGGAGCTTCACTCCACACCATTGTTCCTTTCACATACCATTTGACCAATTTCTCAATAGAACACTTTTACTGATAGAGAGAAAGAAAAATAGAGAGAAAGATAAAGAGAAAGAAAAAGAAAGAGAGATAGAGATAGATAGAGAGAGAAGTAAAGAAATAGACTGACTTCGTTATACGATATTGATATTTTAATCACATTGCAATCCACTATTTATATTGGTAATCCCATCACATAGCCTTACTTTGACTTAACCAAGATAACTCAACCCAATTTGATTGGAAAACCTTCACATATCTGAGAGAATAAAATCATAAAATTTTAAAGAGAAAAGAATTTCATATCGTAACGGGTGTCCCACCATTGTGATTACCAAAATATGAAATTTTGAGAAGGTATTGTTGAAATGAAAGAATAACTGAGAGACCAATATAATCAAATGAACTTATGTTATGTGCCTTAGTTTAGACACTTACAAGTAAAGGTAATTAGCCTTTTTGTAATGCACAACACACCAGTGATGACGTCCCATCTAACTTCTATCACACAGACAGAGAGTCCTGGCGTCCCTTATAAATAAGGCTGCTCATCTCAGTTAGAGTAAAAGAATATGAAATTAATTCAAAATAAAATGAATAATCAAGAGTTTCTATTAAATGACTTGTCAATGCAATCCTTGGATCAAAACTGAAAAGGTTTCAAAGCTGATATTTCTGAAGAAAATGAAATCCAGAGAATAAAATTTTGGCACAAAATGAGCAAGTGGTGTTACATCACCAATAAACTATCCACCGTATAAGAAAAGTGGAAGTTAGATTATCATAACTTGAAAGAGCTATCAAAACCTGGAAATATGCTTCATGACAGCTTCTTGCACATTACGTAATTGTAAACAGGGGTTATGGATTATGTCATTTAATAGATACCTCTTTTTGAGAGATGTCAAAAGAAATTATAGAAAGAGAAGGTATTGTCAAGGCCTTAATACTTATCCTCTTTTAGAACTCATCTGATGACTCGTCACCCAATTCTAGACACTTCTTCATGCTCTAAGGATACCAAAAATCTTCATCATCGCCGAATCGTAGTAGCCTCGAAAGATTTCACAATAGAAGTTTGCAGCTACCAGAAGTTCTATCCAACTTAGCACAACCAACTCAAACTAGTATGCCTATCTTAACTTGATCGTTGGTACTATGTCCAATAGTCCAACACGAACTCCATATGAGCTTAGGCGTCCTTACATAGCTATACATACCCCTACAGACTCTCGTTTCCAGGTTACTATAACCTCAGCTCTGATACCAACCTGTTACACCCCCAAATCCGGGGTCAGAGGATTTGGTCGTCACTATGAAGCCTCAATAAAAAATAACCTGTTTAATCAATAAATAAATGCTAATAACTTAAATATAGCATCTGTGACCCAAAACTACACCAGGATCTTTTCAGGTTATAGTTCTAGAAACAAGAAATTCCAAATTCCACAAATAAATTTTCTTATCTTTCTTTAAAAACTATTTTCAACAAATTCCAACTCAATACTAAACTCGTTAGTATAACTTTGAAACGAAGTATACTAGGCCCAACTATACAATACATAACTATAATATAATATAATATAATATAAACAAGTTTACACAATAGAATTTACACTAGTCCGCAAACCCTGGACCAATCACTTTCCAAAAGCTTCTTCTTTGCTTCCTCGAATTACGCGGCTAAACAACGCAATCTAATCCTCAACGGAAGGTTAAATTTAAAAATAGGAAATTATGAGAGAAAGAAATGCTCAGCAATTTAGGTATGTCATATAAATGGTTTTTGATATAAAAACCGATATCAGCAAGAGCAAAACATGAAAATCTGAAATTGCTGAATCAGAATAGTTTTAGTTAAGGAATCCCAGAATTGGTTCCTCATTTGTTTTCAAAATCCTTATGATATTTTTTAGCGAAATAATTCAGAAATACTTTGAATCTTGACGAGAATAAAACTCGTAAAACAGTGTTTACGAAAATATCGTAAATAACAATAACATGAAACAGTGAGTATGAACTAAATCATAAACTTTATTCAAAACCGAACTCTTGATATTGATACTCATTTTGTTGTCATATCAAATTAGATATCAATACTAACTTTGATGCTCATAACATCCCATACTGAAGTCAATATCAATCACATATATTAATAACACTTTTGATATTTAACAACCTAAATATCAACATCAATCATATATATAAATCAAAACTGCATATAACATTTATCCCAACCAGAAACACTTGATAAATCATTTATCATATGATTATCAAAACAATAAAGAAATTTAGATATCAATTTAGATTGGAACCAATTATACTTTATGATGTTCCTGATGATCAGTCACGAAATAACACCCGTATCCCGCAGCCATACCGTAAATATAGGCACCGGCATCTTGTAGCCATACCGTACCTATAGGGCACCAGAAAAGGCATATATTCGCCTAGCAAGATATTACAGCTGGACCGATATCTCGATCACCTATGCTGTAACCAGTAACCATCCAATCTTAAAACATTTTTATTGAAAAGGAACCGAATCATTCGACATCCTAAATAATTTTATTTCCCCCATTCACTTGGGCAGGAATACACGCAACAAAAATCATTTTTCTCAAGGTATAAAACATTTATAAATTCAGTGATTGGATAAGTAAAAACACTTAACTGTTCTGATCATAGAATAGAAGATGAGTACTTGTCTAAACAGAATCAATCACTTTGATATGTAAAGCATTTAACTATTCTATAATTATAATAGTATAGCGAAACTTGCATAATAGGATTCAAAATAAATATCACTTGAATGATAAATGAAGATAGGGATACTCACATTTGAGTTTTTAGCAGTTAAGCACACTCGCAATGACACAACCCCTAATTATGACATCTCATGGCATCACAATCTTTTATTTTGACAATTCACTGATATGTTGCTCTTGTGATTTCTACAAGCCGGATATCCAATACCATTGCATTTCATTCTTTCTAATGTTTGGTCCCGATCAAATCGAACAATCCCCATCTATAATTAAAAGATACATCTTCAATCGGCTATACAATAATTACTCGACGAACTACGCTTCAAAACCCTATTGTCTACCCATACAATAGCCTGCACATAATTATAACAGTCAAACACTAGACCCTTGACCCAAGTACGCACGTAATTCACATAGCTTGTAATTACATAATTTACATTTCACATAATTCATGTAACACATGACTCGATTATTCAAAAGGTTTGACTCGGTATGTTTAAAACAAAAATCGAGTCAAAATACGAATTTCGATAAATCATCAACTCGGAACTGTCTTGCAAAAAAAGCGACCTTTCGAAACAAAAGGATTTGTGTCTCGAAAGTATTTTTATTGAAAGCAGAATATTTTTCTAAGTCTAGACGCACTCGTTTCGTATTAAACAGATGAACAATCTATTTTCTACATATAAAATAAGAATAAATCAATTAATAATAATATTAATTGATTATTGAATACCTAAATATATTTTTAAAAGCTCAAAATAATTTTTAGGAATTATTTGACTTAATTATAAATAATTATATATTATTTAACTATTTATAAATAAAATTAATTGATTAAATGAATTAATCAATCAATTAAATACATAAATAATTAACTAAAATAAATTATAAATAATTAAATCAAATTTGGATTTTTGAAAATAATAAAAGAAAATAATATTTTGGAATTAAAAACAATTCAGTTAATTATTAAATAATTAAGTAAATTAAATTTGGAAATTAAAATGATTTTTAGAAATTAAAAACTAAAATTTTGAATTGAAAGTAAAAAGAAAATTGCAGAAACACTTTACAGAATTGGAGTACAGGGCTGGGGAGGTCAAATAGTGGTTATAGGGGGCGGGCTCTCTCCGGAAAAAAAAGAGAAGGCGATCGGCGATTCGCCGGTTTCTGGAATTTCCAGATTCCGGCCAAATGTCCGGTCACTTCCCGGACTCCGGGTGAGCTAAAAATGACTCCAAACTGTTGGTTTTTCGGTCCTAATCAGTTCTAAATCCTCCTAGGAGTACGAATATCAACATGGAAATCATATTCGAAGTTGGGCATGATTTCTCCGGCAAAAACAAACTAAAATCCGGCCAGGCAAGAACATCCGGCCAAAACTCCGAGTTCGCTCGTTTCTTCACCAAATCGAACGTATAATATATGAAATCAAAGCCCAGAGTATGTACAATCTATTCAGAGAATCAAGAACCATCAAAAACACCAGAATAATCTCAAACATCTATTTGAA
This sequence comes from Apium graveolens, assembly GCF_009905375.1. Taxonomy (NCBI): domain Eukaryota; kingdom Viridiplantae; phylum Streptophyta; class Magnoliopsida; order Apiales; family Apiaceae; genus Apium; species Apium graveolens. Next base: position 108,933,757 of record NC_133652.1, read on the forward strand.
AAATCTTACAAAACCCAAAAACTCATTTTCACTAATTACTGAACCAAATTCAACAAACCAGGTATGAAAATGATCCTTCCGACCTGTACAATCATAATAAATCATTCAAACAATCAAACAATCCTTCAACAATCAAAACCAAATTTAAATGAAAAATTTGAAAAATCAAAATTAATGAATAATCCACCTTATTCGAAGATTTTGATATGAAATGGACCATGTCGATACGAGCTTCGCAACAGTACTAAGAACGCAATCAACAGACTCCTGGTTTGATCAGAACACTTGATTCTTTGATTTCGGAATTTCGAAAAAAAAAATAAAAAATTATACATATAATTGATATATATCTTCTTGCAGGATAAACACTGACTGAAATCAGGATAAATGCGAGGCCTATATATATTTATGGAATATTAGTACTCCGTTGGATCATATCGGATACAAAAATAGATTAATTAGCCGCTAAGTAACAATAAAAATGATCCAACTTGGTACCAGTTTAAGGTAATTATCAAGACCGAGCTTCTTATTATACACCCTATAAGAAGATAATGTAATAGTCTAATCAAAATATCCCATCTCTCGAGGATACGATTTTATCGATTCACTGAAATGAATATTGCATTGAAAATTTGCGCCGGGACTCGCACGGGTCAAACCGTACTCCGGATCAAAAAAGTCAAAATACTGAAAATGTTTAGAATAATCAAATTAGGTTAGGAAGGAGTTTTTCCGAGACTTCTGGGCTGTAGAAATGCAAAAACGGTTAAAGTTGGACGATTACAGGCTATAATTACTCAAAAAAATAATTTATTAAATCTATAATTTTTTTATAAAATCATATAACAACATATAAATTACCATAAAAATATCAAACTTATCTATACTTTATTTTGGACATATAAAAATTAAAGTACTCAAATTTTACCCCATATAAACATCCAAACATGCATTCCAATTACCAGATAATTTACCGAAATTCACATAATATTCACATAATGATTATTTATTGATAAAAATAATTACACGATATATCCAAGATATTACAAAACAACTCAATTACCGATATCAATAAGATCGACTTTCAATTTTTTTTAAAAATAATATATTTAAGTAAATATTTTCAGAAATTAACAAGGTTCGATAGAACACTTAACAATTAGCACATTAACATTTAATAACACAAACTCGACATACAGGAATAAAATATCCACCATTTTATTCCTTCTAGATCAGAAAATCATATAAACATATTCAAATAATAATAATAATAATCCTGAAAAATACGGGATATGACACCGCACATCGAAGTTATCAAAGAGTTATAGAGATTAAGTACTTTAGTGTATAAATCTTCTTCTTTATATCTTTCTTTTAAAAGATTAAGTACTTGTTCGAATCCGAGTTCTCTTTTCTTTTGAGAACTTTCTTTATAGGAGATCTTGTATTAGAGCTTGGGATAGAGTAGAGAAATTAAGTAAAAGGCTCAAATAAAAGAACTCAAATAAGAAGTTAAAAATTACTACTTTTGAAAAATGATCGGAAAAAGTTTGCTGGAAAAATTCGCCGGAGGTTCGGCCGAATTTTGGCCCTTAGATTGAATTTGGGCAGCCCTTTGGAAGGCCGGAGAGTGGTACGTATTTTGAATGGTGGAGATTAAAAGAGAATGGATGGATGATGATGGAAGTGGTATGGATTGATGACATGGTGTTATAGTTGTGTTTCTTTGCCACTTTCCATATGAGACAAACAAGTTTCTGGAGCTCTCAAAACTCAGCTGAATTTATTTAATATTCCTTTTTCTTTTAATCATTATTTAATTGCTTAATTAAACATTAAGCACCATTAAATATGTTCATCTTAAAAGTTCTTAAATAAATACCACAAAAGTTAGGAAAAAAATATAAATATTATAAAATGATGTCCTGGAGTATTCAGTCAACTTTGGTCAATTGTAACTAGGTCAATTGTGGGACCAACTGCTTAAATTTTTGTGCCCGAATTTTTTTTTTTTTGAAATATTAAGAAAATTTTACCATGAACATAAAATACCATTTGAATTATCCATACCAAATTTCAAGTCATTCTAGAATGTGAAAATATTTTATCTATATTTAAAATGATTGTCAGCTTTCGCGTCCGAGTAAAATATCATGGGTTTTGAAATTAAATATGAATCTTTTAACCAAATTTTGACTTAAATAAAAACTTAAAATATATTTCCTAATATATAAATAATATTTTGGATGGTAGGAAATGTTTTTGAGTAGTTTTGGATAATTTTTTTCTAGAAATGCTGATTTAACGAAACGAGAGAAAATTATGCCAAGTATACATGGAATGGGTTATAAAAATGGATATTAATATTTCAATCATCAATATTAATAATTTTAAATAAAAACTCTTTTGATGGATGTAAAAATCTATATGGAGCGAAGAGTAAAATATGTTTGATGTAGCACGAGACCTCTAAAGAATATTTCTGAAATAAACATTTTTCGAACTTGTTGCTTTATTGATGTTGCAAAATAGATCTAAAAAATATCATGTTTTGATATGTATTCTTTGATCATATTTCCTTAAAAATATATTCTATAAAAGATATAATTTTGATATTTCATAATAATGGAATATCTCTATTATATTTATATCTACAACATAAATATATTTAAAAAATTATTTTGCTAGTTTGACCATTTGACTCTGATTTGGATCAATTAAATTCATGTTCTAATGGAGAGGATCTACGTGTATTTAAATTTTAAGTTTTATCGTACAAATACTAAAATAAATAATATATCGAAGATATCCTTTCAATCTTCCCCTTTTTTGGTATTTGCCAAACAAACATAAAATTTAAATTTTCAAGTGTGTGCTTCCCCTTGATGTAGGCATGTATTTTTTAAAGAAAAAATTTTGCACATACTTTTGTAAGACCAATGCTTAATTCCTCTCTTAGAATTATTCCTGCAATATGACTGTTAGATTTATCATGAAAATAAATATAGAAGCATAATGTCAACCTAGCAAAGTTTAAAAATTTAAAATAAGGGGTCTTAATTCTCTTCCCCTTTTGTTTGGAAATATGCCAAAAATATGTATCAATTGATCATGGAAAATGATTATGTTTGATTAAGCATGCAACTAAATTCTAATAATTTAAAGGTATATGTTAGAGAAACTTAGGTCTAATTTCTTTTTCCCCTTTTGTTTTAAAAAATTTTTATGGCTAGAAGTTATGTATTTTAAGGAATACACTATGACAATGTGCATTCTAAGTACCCCAAATTATACTAAAACATGCATGTTTAAAAGTTTTATTTGATCATAATAGATGCAGTTTTACTTAGGTAGTGTTCTGGTATTACAAAAACTCATGTTATGTTGTGTCATATTATGAGAGAATTTTTAGCAAATCAAATCAGAGATCATGATTTACAATATTTTTTAGTTTCTTAATACTCGAGTTTTAACAGATATGCATGGCAATTTGTTTATCCCTAAGTTTTTCACATATACTAGAATTTATGATGGCATTTGAATGTGTTAACTTAAGCATATCATAAATACATGATATGTAGGTATTTTAACATAAGAGAGTTTTGAGGATAAAAGAAGTTCCAAAATCATGTTGGTTTGTCATGTACACTTATAATTTGTGAAACAAACAGATTTTCCATTTTTAAGTCAAGAAAATATAGTTGCGGCCAACTTGTATGCAGAATTATTACATTACGGCAATACATACGCTATTTAAGATACAAGATTCTAACTGGATACATGATTAAATAAACTCATTCGCACAAATGAACTATTACAATCTTTAGAACTGATAAAGAGAAGATATTAAGAACAATTAGTAGTTTTATTCTGCATAATACACCATATATCACTGATACAATCTAGATATAACAAGTTTACATTTCAATATTTCTAATACAATCTAATCATCTAAAATGATACTAATTGTTACTAATACATTCTGATTGCAACCTAACCATCTTATATTACAATAAATCCACAGCTTAATATACTAGTCTAAAATAAACACGCTAATGGATAGAGTGTATAAATTATACATGTCTTTACCTGAGCAGAACAACCAACTTTCAGACTTTGCAGAACCACTTGGAGATTCCTGAATGCACTTTTATTTTTGTGGTTGTATGTTCAGGAAGTTGAGTGACCATCTTGGTTCTGCAGAATAGTTAGAGGATGCAAGTACTTGTGCTAATATATATCTTCTGGTGCTAAATTTTAGCTCAATGGTAGAGCGCGCCCCTGATAATATCAATTCAGAATAATCAAATTAGTTCAGATATCTGCAAGTACTAGTTATACGCCTGAATTCTACATAAATTGATCAGTGACGATAACAAAATTCCACAAGTAATTAGAATGACAGATTTACCAACTAAATTAGTGAGCTGTAAGGATAAGATAATTCAAGATTGTAGATTAACTTAGGGAATCATATCATTCTATATCAATATTACTACATCTGACTTAATCTTCTTCCTGCATAGACATGTTAATGATTATGAACACACATTAGCAATACAAAGCAGGATAGGTTTGGATTTTTATTGTGTGTTCATAATATGCAATCTATATATAACGGTTTGGGTATAATGTGATTCTTGGAGAATGGAGTTTGGATTGTTAAATCTTGATGGTTAATTGTTATGGGTTAATTTTGGTAAGGTTTCATTAAAGTAAATAAACTGACCTTGGAAGTAATATTTTGTATTTGAGGATTGGGTTATTGTTAAATGGATTTAACTTAGTGAAAACCGGAACCGTTATGCATATAACCATTATAATGTTTGCTCGCATTGAGGACTATTTGAGGCTTATTTTCAAAATATAAAACTTATATTTTTGACGACCACTGGACATGAATTTAAATATATTTTTTGCTAGTTTTTAACCATATAAATATCATGTAGAGACAATATATGGTTTAGGAGAAAAGTCCGTTTTAGCGAATATTGTCAATAAAACAAAACTGCAATAAGGTACGACTTTGAGGATATAAAAGAGGCCCTTGAATATTCTTTAAAATTATGAAACTTATTCCGTAGCTTACTTCTGCAGTGAGGAAGATCTCTTTAAAATTTGATCTTAATACATGAATATTTAAATTTTATAAAATGTTGGAGCCGAAATCGCGTTAAGTGAAAATACCGAAACTGTCTACTGCATAAAACCTGTTGCTTCAGGAGTTTCACCGCTCTGTCCAGAAAACTATTTTCAAGTAAATTTTTCTAAATGTTGTATAGATCCTGCACGCGAAAATGGTGCATCAATTGAGTTAACGATTTAAGAGAAAATAATGTTTTAGTGAAAACGGTATCAATAGTAAAACTCTGTAGTTGACCGTACTTTTAAAATAATTTCCACCTATTTAAATTCGTGTTTTGAAGTCGAAAATTTTATGATAAATATTAAAAATATTCAAGAATCTCCTTGAGGTAGTTTTGAATTTAAATATTAATTTTTCAATTCATTAAAAAGGTTAGAGTGCGAGTCGTGTAATAGTAACTTTCGGGAAAGTCGACTGTAGGAGACCGCTTTGACCGTCCATTACGACCAAGGATTGACAGTTATTTCGAGTCGGTTGAATGAAGAAAATAATAAAGTATTACACTTATTAGTAATGTAGGTTGTTGATAAGATTAGGAATACTGATTAATTTGAATAACAATACAAATATTTCTAAGGACTCGATGTCCCTTTACGAGATGATAAATATACTATATATTTTATTGATTTTTTTTCCAAAAATGTTATTTTGAGTAATTGTTAGATATTGAGTGCTAAGAATATAATATAGGGGGGGTTGAATGTATTTCTTGAATAATTTTGTCTTTTAAAACTTGTTTGGATTTTGGTGGACAAAGCAGTTAGTAATCTGTAGAGATATTGAAATAATCATAAATAACACAAACACACAATATCAAAAATTCACTTAATTGTATTAATTAAGTTTGTCTTGTAACGTCTGGGAAATTATGTCTATATTATATCATATTTATAATAAATTATGTGTGTTAATGTGTCATTTATGTGGAATTAACTGTCAAACCCTAATTGCTATGTGTTACGTGCATTCTGTGTCGTCCTCGTATTCTTAAGATATTTTTCAGATATTTTATTTTTCATTTATAACTTTCATTTCAAAAGTTTTACGACCCGAATCATGATTTTTAAGCAGGTATTTCAAATAAAAACAATGGGCCTTATTATTCATCAAACGGCTTTTACCATCACATTATTCTGAACATCTAGACATTTTATAAATTTTCTCGTTTTGCGAAAAATGACTTTTCCGGGCCCCATTGGGGTTAAAAACCCCACAAAAATCACATTTTTATTTTTATAAAATTATAGGACTTTCATTTATACCATTTCTTTATATTTTTGCATTATTCACAATTTTTGGGAAATTTTGGCATATACATTGCATATATAAAATATTTAAAAAATAAATTTTAATACTCAAAAATTATAAAATTAGGGGCTTATTAATTTTAAAAGGTGTAGAATTAGAGCCTTAATTTTAATTAGGAGTATTAATTTCATTACTATAAATAGCCTAATTTTAAAAGGTGTAGAATTAGGGCCTTAATTTTTACCCCACAAAAATCAGAAAATAATTAAATTCTCTGCAAACCGGGTTGGGTAAAACAATTTCGGGTCGAAGAATCAATCAAGGATTTCTCACTGATTACAGCATCAAATCGTGTGATTCGAGTACTCAAATCAAAGGTTTTCATATGTTCTTTCTGTTTTTGATATCAAATTCAAGTTTTAATGCATCTTTTTTGATTTTCGATTTCTAGGGTTTATGTGCGAATTAGGACTTTTTGTTTCTAGGGTTATTATGATGTTTTGATGATTGATATAGCTTTGTTAAGTGATTTTCAGTCGATTCATGGTGTTTAATTGAATGAACGATGTCTGGATAGTAATATTCGATTACTAGGGTTTATGTTCAATTTTCAAAACATAGCTACATGATTTCTGTGAATATTTGGTTCCTGAATTGTTAGGGCTTTGATTATAGGTGTTATTAGCTTTGATTTGCACTATAAATCATCGAGTTTCATGTACAGATGAGTGATTTCGTATTTTGGCCAGAGTTCATGTCATTTTTGGCCGGGTAAGTGGTTTCAAGGATGATTTTGGTCGATTTTCAGTTGATTGAAGTTGGGGAAGTAATTTAGAATGATTTGGGATCAAAAACAGTACCAAACGGTGCTTTTTTGGCCGGGAACAGAAGTCGTCGGAGTCCCGGAAACCCACCGGAATCTGGAAATTTTCCGGTATTTTCATCCCTGACCCGGGATGTTCTTGGTGATCCGGTTGCAACCCGGGTTTGATCTATTTTTGTCACGATTGGTTTTCTGACAAATATTTCTGCAAATTATTTTGATTTTTATAAAATCAGTTTTATTTATTTTATAAATTGATTAATTAATTATTTAACTAATTGATTAATATTATAAATAATTCTGAAATATTTTCTAAAAATTAGATTTAATTATTTATTATTTATTTATTATTTATTAATTATTCAAAAATGATTAATTATTTTGATAATTAATCAGATAATTTTCAATAAATCATAATAAATTTATTTTAATTCCAAAAATTGTAGAAAAATCATTTTTAATTATAATTTTTCTTAAATAATTATTTTAAAAATTAATTTTAGGGTTTAAAAATTAGTAATAATTATTTATATTGAATAATAAATTGAATTGTCCGTGTTTAATTGATGTTAAATAGACCGTTAGTCCGATTCGAGCGAAACGAAAGCCCTTTGACTCAGAAAAATGAATTCATTTCATTAAAAATAATATTAAAACCTAATTTCTTCTAGAAATTAATTGAATTTCTTATTTGTTGGACTATAAGTCGAATCGCGTACCGAGACGAGTCCGAAAAATTCCGAAAAATAGGAAACGAGTCAGATAATGATCAGTTGAGCGATCAGCGAGTCGATTTTGATTCTAAAAATTATTTTCACTGTAAAAATGATTATGTCCCTATGTGCTTATGTGTATTATGTGGTTAATCGAGTTTTATTTGCTAATATATAATATACGAGTCAGTCATAAGCGCATGGGTAGACAATAGGAACAATGTGAAGTCGGTTCAAGACGCAATTAAAGTATGAAATGACTAAACCAGTCTATTTCTCTAACAGAAGTTAAGCCAGCAAGGCAGGTTGAGCCGGTGAAAGACGAAGGTGATATAATTGAAGTGAGTCGCGTAGAAGGCAAGTTTTTCCCCTATTCTACTTTCAGAATAGTGATATTTCTTCAGATTCTTATCACGCTTGCACTCTTTTGATTCTTGTTCGTATTTTATTTCGATTCTTGATTTCTCATTTTACTTGAATTTTTATTCATATTCTAATTGTTACTCACATATATTGATATATTCTGGTGATTAGAATATATCAAAGTATACCGGTTGTTCCGGTTGCTACTCCATGGACTGGATAGTGATACTTTTGGGGATTAAGTTTACTTAATCCTAAGGACCGGGACATAACCGGATCCGTGAGATGGACCGTAGTGCCTAGGTGGTCGATTGGATCTATATAGTGCGATATAGATCTGCACTGTTTCCTAGATGATCAGCAGGGTATAGATGCAAACTTGTGTCCAGTTTAGTCTATTTGTACTCGCAAGTAATGGCCTTCTTTCTATTCTCGCGGGCTTATATCTTTGCAGATATACCCAGGTTACCGATTCAGTTAAACTGTTTTAACACTGTTTATATTTTGTGGACTTGTTGAGAAATTTTTTGCTCACCCCTTTTTGTTGTTATTCACCTTATTGTTTTCAGTTAAGAAGGAATATGAAACCCATCAGGACTCGAGTGGTAAAGAAGCGGGTCAAGCCTCGGGATCCTCTCATACCCAAGGTGTTGATCCTAATCCAGGAAGAAAGCTTTGAGTTGCCTGAACAGGTGGAGTGTAGATTGTTAGTGTGTGTGTTTGAATAAAAGATGAAATTAGTTTAAAACTGGTTAGACAATGGTTAGTGTTAAAGGGGTATAGATACATTTCTTTATTATTTGTTAATCATATTGTACAGGTTTGGTGATTAGCTAGTAACCCACAGACTTATACCCCGGGTCTGGAGGCCGTTACAGATTTAGCATCAGAGTTGTGGGTGTGGTCCCTGAAAACAAGAACATTAGGGTTAAGATAAGATAGGGAGATCACATAGGATAAAAATAGTCAACTAGGAAGAGTAAAGTTAGGATTTAGATAAGATTAGGATAGGAAGGTATTAGTTCTAGGAATGATTTAGTGACCTTTCTTTTTTCCTTGGTATATTATCAGATGGCGTCGTCAGGTTATTCAGGTTCTTCTGAGAGGACAGTTACCGGACCAGTCGCACCAGTTGTGCCACCAGTATCTGAGATTATGTTTCCTCCTCTTACACCTCCACCACCATCACTACAGGAGCCAGCACCCCCAGTGCAGGGGATAGTTCATGACCCTATAGAGATGTTTGATCCATTGGAGTTCTTTGAGCCGATGCTCCCACCTCCACTTCCAGTAGAGCATCAGTTTATACCAGGGATTGAGCCAGAGCTTCCACCACCACCAGTGCTCCCTCCTATACCAGTACATGCTCCAGAGCCAGATGTGTTTCAGATGATCCCAGTTGAGGGGATGGGTGAGCATGATATGGAGTTATAGTTGGGGTTACCATAACAGGGTGTAGGGATGCCGAGAATTCCGTCACAAGAGTCAGTAGGACAGGTTGCACAGCCACATATGGTACCGTATCATGAGTATAATGTTATGGGAGATGACGCTGAGTACCGGAGAGCTCAGTGTAGAGATATTATGCATTTGTTTGATCAGAGAGACCGAGGACCGTTAGCCGCATTACAGCCAGATTATATGATGAGGCAAAGGTTACAGTCTGCTTTGATGAGTGCTACATGGGAGTTGGATGATTTGACACATGAGGGGCCGTCTTCTTTTACGGAGTTTTACAGGATTTTCAGTTTAGCGCAGACATTGGTTCAGATATTTCGAGACGAGCTGAGGGGTATTCCGCCGGGGTTCTGAGATGTTGACTACAGAGGACAGATGTACATAGATGTAGTCTAGTATGACATAGTGAGTAGTATGTATGTGTGTAGTAGTAGCTTGACTTGTAGTAGTAGTTTGACTGGTAGCAGTGACCATGACCAGCAGAGCGAGACTTTTTATACCAAGCACTTACACCTGAGGCTGGTGTCATATATAAAATGAACTTTTTCAAAATTTCTTTTATTTAAATTTCAGTCTTTACAGTTTTATAGCATTTACCTTTACTTTATTGTTTTACAGCTTCTCGTACTTTAAATTCTGTCGAAAAAAAGAACAAATATTTTATTTAACTGTTTACATTTCCTGTTTTTATATTAACATAAATTGTTTATACTTCCTGTTTTTATATTAAGTAAACTGTGTTCTTTCTTCGAACCATTATCTAAATTTTGTTAATACAGGATAAATTGTTTTCTTACCTACTATAAATTGTTTAATAAACTGTTAAAAAGACATCACTTGTTTTATTATCAGCAAATGGCACCCAAGAGAAAGACTACGACTGAGACTTCTAACAGCAATTCCGAATAACAGACCAATGATACCGTGAACCAAATGTTCCATCTGATACAACAACATATGGTAATGATACAACAACAGATACATCAACAGCATCAGCAGATTCAACAACAAATATTACAACAGCCACCTCGTCTTGAGCCCCAGATACCACCAGCTATACCTATTGTTACTTTTAAACAGTTTCAGTCGGTTAAACCTCTAGAATTTGATGGGTCAGCAGATCTTATTAAGGTTACCACTTGGTTGAAAAAATAGAGAAATCATTTGCGCTAGTAAAGATAGGTGAAGACCAGAAGATTGACTTTTCTAGTTACTTGTTAAAAGGAGAAGCGAATTATTGGTGGGAATCAAAGAAGGCTTTAGAGGGTGAAGATGTTATTGCATGGGATAGGTTTAAAGAGCTGTTCTTAGAGAAACATTATCCTCACTATGTGAGAAATCAAATGCAGATTAAGTTTTTGGAATTGAAGCAGGGAAGTATGTCCGTAACAGAGTATAAAGGCAAATTTACTGAATTGGCTAGGTTTGTCCCAGAACAAGTTGATACTGAAGAAAAATGAGTCCAAAGGTTTCAAGAAGGATTACGACCGTGGATCCGTGGACAAGTTGTATTTTTTGAATTAACAATGTATACCGCCGTAGTCCAGAAAGCCCTGATTATTGAAGGGGAAAGCGAAAGATCTCAAAAGGAAAGAGGACATGGAAGTTTCCAAAGCCACTTCAGCAGGAAGCCGGGATTTTAAGCCCGAAAAAAATTGAATTTTAAAAGAATAAGATAAGGTATCCAGAAAACAGGTAATCGTTTCCAAGCCCCCCAGCCAGCAGAGAATTATCAGAGTCCCAGTGCCATACTGCAGAACTTGTGGACGGAAACATACTGGCGTCTGTATCAAAGCGGATGTGATGTATTTTAAATGCAAGCAGAAAGGACATTATTTTAACGAATGTCGAACGGGAAAAATAGCAGAAGTTACTTGCTACCATTATGGAAAGAAAGGGCATATCGCCAGGAATTGCAAAGGACCAGTAATGGCAGCTAGTATTCTGAAAGTGTTGGCATTACCTCCCCCACCGCCGCCTAATCAACCCAGAGCAAGAACTTTCAACATGATAATAAAAGAAGCAGTGTAGAGTCCTAGTGTATTTGTAGGTACGCTTTTGGTGAATTCAGTAGATTCAAAAGTATTAATTGATTCTGAAGCTACCCGTTCATTTATTTCTGAAGAATTCCTTGATAAATTACATTGCAAAATTGAATGGTTGGGCGAAACGTTAATTATAAAATTAGCAAATGATGACCAAGTTCTAGTAGATCGAGTATGTCCTGTGTGCAATATAGAAATAACCGAACATCATTTCTTTGTAGACTTGATTTCTTTTAAGTTAGGAGAGTTTGACATCATCTTGGGAATGGATTGGTTAGCTTGTCATAATGCTCAGATCGATTGCATGAACAAGAAAGTCAAATTGTGACAACGGAAAATACAACGGTAATGTATAAAAGCGAAAAATAGCGGAATAAATTTCTAACAATAATACAGACCAAATGATAGATTCGACAGGGATGTGAGACGTATATAGCCTACGTATTGGATACCGAGAAAGGAAGTCCCAAAATAGAAGACATTCTAGTTGTATGTGAATTTCCTGACGTCTTTCCAGACGAGCTTTCAGAGTTACCGCCAGATTGAGAAATTGAATTTATGATTGACCTAGCGCCAAGTACAGAACTAGTTTCGAAAGCTCCATATCGAATGGCTCAAGTCGAGATAAAAGAATTGTCAACGCAATTGCAAGATCTTCTAGACCGAGGCATCATAAGACCCAGTGTATCCCCGTGGGGTGCACCGGTATTCTTCATGAAGAAGAAAGATGGAAAATGCGATTATGTATTGACTATCGGGAATTGAATAAACTCACTATAAAGAATAAGTATCCTTTACCGAATATCGCCGATTTGTTTGATCAGCTAAAAGGAGCTGCATGGTTTTCAAAGATAAAATTCCGTTCGGGCTATCATCAATTAAAGATTAAAGCTGAAGATATCCCCAAGACTACATTTCGTACTAGATATGGACACTATAAGTTTCTTGTAATGGCATTCGGTTTGACCAACGCGCCAACAACATTCATGGATCTGATGAACAGGGTATTCAAGAGGTACTTGGATAAATTCATGATTGTATTTATTGATGACATCTTAATTTACTCAAAGACGGAAGAAGAGCATGCTGGGTACTTGAGGATAGCTTTAGAAATTCTGATAAAAGAGCAACTGTACATGAAATTCTTGAAATGTGAATTCTGGTTGAAGGAAGTACAATTTCTAGGGCACATCATTAGTAGGGAAGGCATTCAAGTCGATCCAACAAAGATTGAAGCTGTATTGAGTTGGAAAAGGCCGAAGACATCAACAGATGTTCAAAGTTTCTTGGGATTGGCAGGATATTATAGAAGATTTGTCAAAGATTTTGCGAAAATAGCAACGCCACTGACCAAGTTAACTTGAAAAGGTGAAAAGTTCGTATGGGATGGCAAATGTGAAGAAAGTTTCCAAGAGCTGAAGAATCGGTTAGTAACTGCACCGGTACTTGTGTTGCCAGATGAGCATAGAAATTTTATCATTTACAGCGATGCTTCATACAGCGAATTAGGATGTGTATTGATGCAGCACGGTAACGTCATTGCATATGCTTCAAGACAGCTAAAACCTCATGAACAGAAATATCCAACGCATGATCTGGAATTAGCAGCGATCGTATTTGCATTGAAACTTTGAAGACACTATCTCTAGGGTGAGAAATGCAAAATCTACACGGATCATAAAAGTCTGAAGTACATCTTTACGCAGAAGAAACTGAGCATGAGACAACATCGATGGCTAGAATTGATTAAAGATTATGATGTTACGATCAGTTATCATCCAGGGAAAGCGAACATTGTGGCAGATGTGCTGAGCCGAAAAAAAAGATTGAATCTGTTAACTTCATGTGAAAAATTAGCCAAGGAATTTGACAAGTTGGAAATCAAAATTCGTGTTCCCAATGAATCTATTGAAGCTATCTATGCTATGATTTTTCAACCAGAAATTACTAGAGAAGATTTGAAGCTGTCAAGAAGAAGTGATGAGTCAAGATGACGACTTAACAGGAGAATAAATTACAACCCAGAAGGATAACGAAGGAATTCTACGCTTTGCATCAAGAATCTGGATCCCTAACGTGGCAGAACTGAAGGAAGAAATATTGTGAGATGCGCACAATTCGAAGTATTCCATTCTTCCAGGAAGTACAAAAATGTACCGTGATCTGAAGGAAAAATTTTGGTGGCCGAATATGAAGAAGGAGATAGTGGAATGGGTAAGTAAATGCTACACATGTCAATGAGTTAAATCGGAACATCAATGTCCGAGTGAATTACTACAACCATTGGATAATCCGGAATGGAAATGGTAACATCTAGCAATGGATTTTGTGGTAGGACTTCCAAGTACTAAAGCAAATCATGATGCGATATGGGTAATCATTGACAGACTAACAAAGTCGGCACATTTTCTACCAATTAATGAAAGATTTTCACTCGACAAGCTAGTGCACTTGTATCTCAAGGAAATTGTGATGCGACATGGACTTCCAATATCTAACGTATCTGATCGAGATCCCTGATTCAATTCAAGATTTTGGAGACAATTTCAAGAATGTCTTGGAACTAAATTAAACATGAGTACGGCTTATCATCTGCAAACTGATGGGCGAAGTGAAAGAACTATCCAAACAATCGAGTACATGCTACGAATTTGTGCGATTGATTTCGAAGGCAGTTGGGATGAGCATCTACCTTTGGTTGAATTTTCTTACAATAACAGCTATCATGCAAGCATTGGAATGCCACTGTATGAAGCGTTATATGGAAGAAAATGCAGATCACCATTATATTGGGATAACGTTGGAGAACGCAAGGTTTTGGGTCCAGAATTAATCCTAAAGACTAAAGAAAAGATAGAACTTATTCGTAAACAACTGGATGCAGCACAAAATAGACAACGCAAATATGCAGATCAAGCTAGGAAGGATATGGACTACCAGGAAGGAGAGCATGTGTTACTCAAAATATCGCCATGGAAAGGATTAAGCAGATTTGGTAACAAGGGTAAATTGAAGCCACGATACGTCGGACCGTTTGAAATTTTGAAGAAAGTGGGAAAAGTTGCGTACGAATTAGCTTTACCGCCTCATATGCAACATATTCATAATGTGTTTCATGTGTCGATGCTTAAGAGACATAATCCTGAATCTAGGCATGTAATCGAGTATGAACCGGTAGATATCCAACCTGATTTGTCTTTTGTAGAACAGCCGATAAGAATCTTAGATCAGCGAGAGAAAGTGTTAGGAAATAAGTCGGTGTCGTTAGTGCGAATATTGTGGAGAAACCATGTGGTTAAAGAATCAACCTGGGAACTTGAGAGTGAAATGTTAGAGAAATATCCTCATTTGTTTTCATAGTGAGATTCTGAGGACAGACTCCTATTAAGGGGGGGAAGGATGTAACGTCTGAGAAATTACGTATGTATTATATCATATTTATAATAAATTATGTGTGTTAATGTGTCATTTATGTGGAATTAACCGTCAAACTCTAATTGCTATATGTTACGTGCATTCTGTGTCATCCTGGTATTTTTAATATATTTTTCAGATATTTTATTTTTCATTTATAGCTTTCATTTCACAAGTTTTACGACCCGAATCATGATTTTAAAGCAGGTATTTCAAATAAAAACAATGGGCCTTATTATTCATCAAATGGCTTTTACCATCGCATTATTCTGAACATCTAGACATTTTATAAATTTTATCGGTTTGCGAAAAATGACTTTTCCGGGCCCCATTGGGTGTTAAAACCCCCACAAAATTCACATTTTTATTTTTATAAAATTATAGGACTTTCATTTATACCATTTCTTTGTATTTTGCATTATTCACAATTTTTGGGAAATTTTGGCATATATATTGCATATATAAAATATTTAAAAATTAAATTTTAATACTCAAAAATTATAAAATTAGGGGCTTATTAATTTTAAAAGATGTAGAATTAGGGCCTTAATTTTAATTAGGAGTATTAATTTCACTACTATAAATAGCCTAATTTTTATTTAATTATTATTAATTATTAATCAAAAATCAGAAAATAATTAAAATTCTCTGCAAACCGGGTCGGGTAGAACAGTTTTGGGTCGAAGAATCAATCGAGGATTTCTCACTGATTACAACATTAAATCGTGTGATTCGAGTACTCAAATCAAAGGTTTTCATCTGTTCTTTCTGTTTTTGATATCAATTTCATGTTTTAATGCATCGTTTTTTATTTTAGATTTATAGGGTTTATGTTCGAATTAAGACTTTTGATTCTAGGTTTATTATGATGTTTTGATGATTGATATAGCTTTGTTAAGTGATTTCCAGTCGATTAATGGTGTTTAATTGAATGAACGATGTCTGGATAGTAATATTCGATTACTATGGTTTATGTTCAATTTTCAAAACATAGCTTCATGATTTCTGTGAATATTTGGTTCCTGAATTGTTAGGTCTTTGGTTATACATGTTATTATCTTTGATTTGCACTATATATCATCGAGTTTCATGTACAGATGAGTGATTTCGTATTTTGGTCGGAATTCATGTCATTTTTGGCCGGAGAAGTGGTTTCAAGGATGATTTTGGTCGTTTTTCAGTTGATTGAAGTTGGGGAAGTAATTTAGAATGATTTGGGATCAAAAATAGTACCAAACGGTGCTTGTTTGGCCGAGAACAGAAGTCGTCGGTGTCCGGGAAACCCACCGAAATCTGGAAATTTTCTGGTGTGTTCATCCCTGACCCGGGATGTTCTTGGTGACCCAGTTTCAACCCGATTTGCAACCCGGGTTTGATCTATGTTTATCAGGATTGGTTTTCTGACAAATTTTTTTGCAAATTATTTTTATTTTTATTTTTATTAAATCAGTTTTATTTATTTTATAAATTGATTAATTAATTATTTAATTAATTGATTTATATTATAAATAATTCTGAAATATTTTCTAAAAATCAGATTTAATTATTTTCTTAATTATTAATTATTTATTTATTACTTATTAATTATTTATTAATTATTCAAAAATGATTACTTATTTTGGTAATTTATCAGATAATTTTCAATAAATCATAATAAATTCATTTTAATTCCAAAAATTATAGAAAAATCATTTTAATTCTAATTTTTGTTAAATAATTATTTTAAAAATTATTTTTAGGGTTTAAAAATTAGTAATAATTATTTATATTGAATAATAAATTGAATTGTCCGTGTTTAATTGATGTTAAATAGACCGTTAGTCCGATTCAAGCGAAACGAAAGCCCTTTGACTCAGAAAATTGAATTCTTTTCATTAAAAATAATATTAAAACCTAATTTATTTTAAAAATTAATTGAATTTGTTATTTGTTGGATTATAAGTCGAATCGCGTGCCGAGACGAGTCCGAAAAATTCTGAAAAATAGGAAACGAGGTAGATAATGATCAGTTGAGCGATCAGCTAGTCTATTTTTGATTCTAAAAATTATTTTAACTATAAAAATGATTATGTGCCTATGTGCTTATGTGTATTATGTGGTTAATCGAGTCTTATTTTCTAATATATAATATACGAGTAAGTCATAAGCGCATGAGTAGACAATAGGAACAATGTAAAGTCGGTTCAAGACGCAATTGAAGTACAAAATTACTAAACCAGTCTATTTCTCTAACAGAAGTTCCAGTTGCTACTCCATGGACTGGATAGTGATACTTTTGGGGATTAAGTTTACTTAATCCTAAGGACCGGGACATAACCGGATCCTTGAGATGGGCCGTAGTGCCTTGGTGCCCGATTGAATCTATATAGTGGGATATAGATCTGCACCGTATCCTGGCTGATCAGCAGGGTATAGATGCGAACTTGTGTCCATTTGAGTTCATTTGTACTCGCCAGCAGTGGCTTTCTTTCTATTCTCGCGGGGTTATATCTTTGCAGATATACCTAGGTTACCGATTTAGTTAAACTACTTTAACACTGTTTATATTTTATGGACTTGTTGAGCAATTTTTGGCTCACCCCATTTTTGTTATTATTCACCTTATTGTTTTCAGTTAAGAAGAAATATGATACCCATCAGGACTCGAGTGGTAAAGAAGCGGGTCAAGCCTCGGGATCCTCTCATACCCAAGGTGTTGATCCCAATCCAGGAAGAAAGCTTTGAGTTTCCCGAACAGGTGGAGTGTAGATCGTTAGTGTGTATGTTTGAATAAAAGATGAAATTAGTTTAAAACTGGTTAGACAATGGTTTGTAATAAAGAGAGTTTGTAAGATTTTGAATTTGGTTTTTAATAAAGTAGTTAGTGGTTCTTGTTTTCATACTTCAACCTAAAAAGATCCTGGTTAGTGTTGAAGGGGTTTAGATACATTTCTTTATTATTTGTTAATCAGATTGTACAGGTTTGGTGATTAGCTAGTAACCCCCAAACTTATACCCCGGGTCTGGAGGGCGTTACATGTCTTGCTAAAAATTAAGTGTTCTTGTAAATTAAGAACTCAGCTTCTATCTTGAGAGAATACAAGATACACTAGATTTGTTTGTTATCTGCGAACTAAGGACCCGTGCATGCTTTATAGACTAGCAGCACGGGTTTACAAAACTTGCACTAAAATGTACTAAACTAATTTCTAAAGCAACCTTTTTCTATTTCCATTTTCGGCTTGCAAATTTGTGCAGAATCTTGCAGGTCTGTGACCGCACTTTGTCTGGTTAATCTTGGCCCTTGATATTGTATTCTTCTAGATGATTTATAGACTTTTCAATTCGATAATCTTGAATCTTTAACTTGTCTGCATTATGAATTTTAGAAGTATGTCGAGATCACCAATTTTTTCAATAGATAAGTGATATCTCGATAGGTATAATGACTTATCGAGATCTCTGAGTTCTCTATAGGTATATTTGATTTATCGAGGTCTCTAGTTCCTTGCGTGTGAAATGACTTGTCGATATGTCTGAGATCTCTACATGTAGAAATGACTTATCAATATATCTAAGATCTCTATATGAGAAATTGACTTGTCGATATCTCTAATTCTTCACATCTTCATTTGACCTGTCGATATCTCTGAGATCTCTACATGCAGAAATGATTTGTCGATATCTCCAGTTCTTTAAATCTTTATTTGACTTTTTGATATCTCTGAGACTTTTTTATAATTCATTTTGGACTTCTATACAAGTCATTTGGACTTCTCGAATGACTTCTCGATATAACTTGATATGTGACTTGTCGATATCTTGACTTAGAACATTTTCATAGAATAGATTTATTTAACTCCAAGCTTCTACATCTTTTCTCTGAGGCATGATCATGGTTTGATCTTCATCCATAGTTTATTCTCTAGCTTAAATCTATTCACAAAAAAATCCCCTAGTCTGATCTTCAAACCATTTTTCCAGACTCAAGAAATATAATACATAATACAGATTTAGATTATCATACAACTTAATCTTAGGGTTGTCAATATGACTTAGTCTTGTTATTATACAGGCATGTCTTGCATAACAATCTCCCCCAATTTGTGAGAAAATTTCTTATCATATATTCATATCTGATAACAAGACTAACCCCAAGCTAAAATCAAATACTGAAAAATTGACAAATACAAACTTTTATACATTGAGTAATTACATCAGTTCAAAAATTATAGACATTAGGTGAATTTTTCATAGCCTGGTTCTTTTCAAATGAGGTCCTTGAGATTTACTGGCACTTGAAGTTCTTTAATTATTTATGTCCCTCTAAGGGCTTCCACCAGTTTGAGGCATTCATCCAATTTGTAATTATTGAGGTAATTGACCCTGAACCTTGAAAATCTGCCAATTTAAATATTTAGAAAATTTCCATCTTTTGAGATTCTACTCATCCCCCTTTCCTAGAGCTCATTTGACCTTAGTTCAAATATTTCTATCTCCTTGGTATACTGCATTTCCCTTTCCTCCCTCTCAGCCTTTATTCTTGCATGCCTTTCATTCCTTTCTCTCAACCTTTCTGCTATCACAACCTTCCACATTTTATTACTTGAATATCTTGCATTCATCAAACTAAGCACCCTCATCAATTCTATAGTAGAAGTATTTTCAATAACATCTCTATTCAGCAAGATAAATGAGCCATCCTTGTAGTAAATTCTGACTTCACTCAAAGAGACAACCCAAACTCTAACTATTTTTTCAGCTTGTTGTTGGAGATACTCTTTATCTATTATGCGCCTTGATATTGGTAGAAAATCTTCCTGATTAAAATAATTCCAGATAACTCCATTTTCTGCTGTGATTTTTTTAGGTTTTCTTTCTGTAGTTTTGAAGTGGTTCGAATGAATGAGGTTTTGATATTTCCTTTAATTTGACTTGGCTGGCTTTGATAGGTATCTTGAGCAAAGACTTAGAAGTTTGCTTGAATATGTACTTGAGTTTTTGAGGTTGGATTGGTTAAGTGTTTGTTTGGCTTGGAGGTCTGAGTTGGTTGGATTTGTGAAACTTTTATTTCCTGGACATTTTGCTTCTTTGTTTCCCCTTCTATATCTCTCCTCTTCTTCTTCTTTTTATCATCTTTCTTCTCTTATTTAACCTTTCTCTTCTCATACACCTTGATGCTAATTGCTTTAGAAGACTGACTTGAATTTGATCCAGAAGATTTTTGCTCATCCTTCTTCTACTCATCATCATCGAAGTCATCTTTAGTGTTAATTTGAGTTCTAGGCAACATATTTTCAGTATTCCTCAAATATCTCCCCAAAATCTTGATCATTACTTCATCTTCTACAGTCTTGATCTTCTTGTGCTTCAAGTCAGTTTCTAGTGTCATTATCAGCCTTAAGTTTCCCATGACACAGTTCTTTGGAATCATGAAATATTTGCACTTTTTGGTTGATGAACAGATGTAGGCCAATCCCTTGCTAGGTTGAAGATATGCTTCTGGAAAAG
Organism: Apium graveolens; assembly: GCF_009905375.1. Lineage (NCBI taxonomy): Eukaryota > Viridiplantae > Streptophyta > Magnoliopsida > Apiales > Apiaceae > Apium > Apium graveolens. The sequence continues at coordinate 108,954,460 of NC_133652.1, forward strand.
CAGCTACTTGAGCTTTCTTGAGTTCATTTAGCAAGAGAGTGTCCTCTGGAATCACCCTGTTAACCTTGTTGATTAGGATGTCCATCTCAGATGCTCTTCTATATTGGAGATATGTAAGAAAATTGATATTTCTGTCCAAAGCCCTTTTTGTAGGTGAAAAAGTTATTGATTAGAGAAACTCTAAGAGCCCTGAGCAATTCATCAAATTCTTTGTCCAAGCAGGGTCCCCCGGCTACTTTCTGTATTCTTTCTACCCCAACATCATCTTGATTTGTTTGAACTGTGGCTTGGATGGATGATTTGAGCATTCTAGCATTTATCTCCCTCTTAGTCTTGGTAGCAGGCAGGATTAGAGGATCAGGAAGTTCAGGTCTAACTGTTTCTGGAAATGATGGAAGAGGAATGTTTAAAGCTCTCATAATGGCTCCCAAAGATACCGAATTTTGCATTTGAAGGTGTTGTGTTTATTGAGTCTATTAGGGACTTTATATCTCATTGTTAACTATGCACCAAAGATGTCAAATTTGAGACTTGAGTTGACAAAGAGTCAATAACAGATCGGAGAGTTGAGATTTAAGCTTGCAAGTTTTGGATTTCTAGGTTTGTTGATGTAGACATAGGTTGTTGTGAACTTGATGCTGCCAAAGTACCAACATAATTTTGCATATCATTCTTGACCTCCTCTATGACCAAGGCTAAAGGTTCAAACCTAGATTTGTAAAGTTGATCCAGCTTGACCTTTGAGTCATTATTCTGAGTGATTTGTTTATGGATTACTTCATGTAGAGCTTTGAAAGAATCTCTCACCTTAGACACATTTTCTTCTACTGGAGTTAGAGAGAGGGCTTGAAGACTATCAGAAAATTTGTTGAACTTGGTCTTGATTTCTTGAAATGTTGGCATCAGCTCATCAATCCTATCATTAAACACCTTCTTTACGTATTTTGATGCTTGCGTAGAGTGTTTTCCATAGCTCTTCCAATGTGATGAAAGGCCTTCAATTGTGCTATGTACACCTTTATCACAACATCATATACTTCTTGGGGATTGAGGACCTTAGCATTGCTTCCCAATATGTTCATATATTCTTCTCTAAACTTTTCTTAGGCCTCCTCCATGGTTGTGATAAAATCCTTGGAAAGCGATGCATCCACGTTACCATCTGCTTCATCTGTAATTTTCTCCTGTTACTCTTCAACATCCTCCTTGTTAGAAAGTAGTATTGCTTGATAGTCTTGGTTTGACATATCTGTAGTAAGAAGTTGTTGAGTAATATTGGCCAGGCCTGTAAGTTGCTCAACCAAAAGATCATTAACTATAGTAGGTTGGGCTTGAACATCTTGTAGCCATTGAGAGATGAGGTGAGAAGGTTGTGGAGTAGTGTTTGAGGTAGAGGGTATGTCTGTGTGATTTGAGGTGGAGGGTATGGAGGTAGGAAAATCTACTATGACAGAAGTCACAGTTGTACTCACTGTTGGAACTGTGATTGTGACAGTGTGTTGTTCACTACTAATGGGAACCTCCATTTAAATTGGAGGGGATTTGACCAGGTTACCGTCATGTACCAAGGTCTCAAACCCTTATTCTTCTTTCAAAGCACTGACATTTGAATGTGCTATACTTTCCTCCTAAATAGCTGGATTATTGGCAATTTTACTCCCAACTTCAATTGACAATGCAATTTCAGCTAGGGTTTTGAGGGGAGTTGTCCCTACTAGAGGAACCTCCAATTGAATTGGAGAGGATTTAGATAGCTTCCCCTCAGAAGTACTACCCTTATCCCTTTCAATCTTTAAAGATTGATTTGCACATGAAGGTGCGAAAGTGTCAGTCACAGGGTCTTCAGTCAAAACTGATGAAATCCCTGTATTTGTGTTTATGTCATCAAGGTCTACCCCATCTTGTAGCCTCTCACCAACTAAATGTGGTTCCTGGGTGGTGAGCACAGTTTCTTGAACCATGTCACTTGATTTTAGCAACACTTGAGAAGAGGATTCATGTGTTTTATTGTAAGAAGAAATTTGAGATATAAGAGTTGTGATATTTGGATTGTATGTTGGCAACTCCCCCTGAGTGAAGGAGGAAGTTTCAAATGATGTGCCCTCTTGTGAATGCCAACCATATTTCTTCTTTCATCAACTTTAGAGTGCTCAAGTTGGGGTGCAGACTCTGTACAGATTGCACTAGGGAGAGTGCTTTGTTCAATAGAGACACCTTGTTGAGAAGATGCCCCTAAAGTCTGTTTATTTCCCTCTTTTACAATTGCATCCTTTTGGGAGGATACAGAGGTATCTCCATGAGTGGTCATCTCAATCATTTTGTCTTCTTTGGCTTCTTGACTAGGTTATACTCTAGTTGTGTTTCCTCACCACTCTCAGCAACTACAGTCAATGATGCATTCTTTCTGTTCTTTTTACTCACTTCATCCTGTGTGGAGGATGAAGTGGTTGGTTTCCTAGCTTCTAATGGTAATGAAGAAGGGATCTTAGTTATGGAAGGCCCCTATTGGTTGTCCTGTATTTGTACTTCCACATGTACATGAGCCATAATTGTACTAGATATGGCACTAAACCCTATGTCATGCATAGGATATGGGTAGGTTCTAAATCTTTCTAACATAAAGTTAGTGATTTTTAGACCTACTGGTACCTCATTCTTTGTAATTAGTGAACCAAATAATATCATGGACACTTGTTTACAATTTCCTATTTTAGTCCTATCAATACCATTAAGTAAATGTATGTCTACAAGTTTATAATTTAAAGTAGACACAATAAACCTAGGAAAGAAATTTTCCTTACCTCTGTTGGCCAATGGCATTGTGAGCTTAGTGCCGAGTTCTTCCAGGATTAATAGCCCTACATTAATGTGCATGTTGTGAGCTATGGAGAACACCATCTTTTAAACCACATTGGATATATTGTCATACCCAGTCTTTCTGCAGGTGAAGGCTCTCACTATTGAGTCAAACAGGAATGACCATTCCCTTCTGAGATGCTTCTTGTTCAAGCTGGCAAGATTTATCTTCTCACTATAATTTATGGAATCCATAAATTCAGCTAACTCCTTTTGAGTTGGTACCTCCACTATGCTGTCAGTAGGGATTCTGAGTGCCTTGTTGACATCATTCTCATCAAATTCCACTTGTTGACATTGAATTGAACAACTTACCACCAAAGAAACAGCTTGATTCTCATGCACAATAGTCCTAACTACAAATGAATTCCAGAAGTCATTGAGAACATCCAAGTACAGGATAGGATTAGCAGTCAAGGCACCTGCAAAGTAAGTCTCAGATAAAAACTTAACAAAGCTATTGAAACTATCAGGAGCATGGTTAGCATCAGTGAAAGCTAAGTAGTTGGCACCGTCCTTTGGGATAACAGCTCTACCAGTGTTTGAAGCCATTGTAAGTGTATGAATTTGAGTGGGTAAGAAATTCGAGAGAGAAATAACTCAAAATGAGAGAGAATGGTTAAGGTTTGCAAAAACTAGGTCAATTGAGATCTCGAAAGCATAAAGAGGGGTTATGTCGAGAAGTCTGGGTATTTATAGAAAAAGATAAGTGACTTGTCGAGAAGTACGAATAAATGGTTCAGATTTGCTTATCAAGAAGTCATGTGAATTGTAAACTCATATCGAGATGTCATTTTCCTCACTCTTATCGAGAACTAGAGAGTGACTTATCGAGATGTAGAACAAATACCCAGTTTATCCTAATTGGACAGAGTTATTCCAATTTTATTTAAATAAATCAAAATAAAATTAGAATGATTTTATATCAAAAGTATTTTATAAAAATAATTTATTAAATTAAATTATTTCAGTTCTAAGTTAACGAGATGTCTAAAGTTTATACTTGTAGAGAACTCTATGAATAAATATATATCGAGATCCTTACAAGACTTATCGAGAAGTCATAATGAGGCTTGTCGAGAAGACCTTTGACAGCTCAGGAAAAAGACTTATCGAGAAGTCTCAAAATGACTTGTCGAGAAGTCATTTAGACTTATCAAGAACTCAGTTCTCTACATACTTTTGTTCTTTTCAGCTCTTTCTTATATCAATCCCACATATTAAAATTATGGATTAACAATTAGACAGTTTGTTAGATATATTTGTGATGTCATGTCTAATAATGATTTGTGTTTAGTTTTCAGATCTTGACTAACAGAACAAATCAGGACTTAACTGGAAATGAGTACTTATACTGAAGTCAGAACTTAAGATATCAGAACTTAAGTTATCAGAACTTAAGATATCAGAAGATATTCATCAGGAGATAATATCAGGACTTAAGAAGACTTTCAGATATGGAAGGCGGCTGATTGAAGGAAAGAAGATTAAGACAAACATAAGAAGAGATATGCATGGAGAAGAATTCTATGAAGAATAGAAGACTTGGAGGAAAAGATAACTAATTGATATATTTCAGGATGCAGACTTATATTCGATATCAATTAGAAGATTATCTTGTACCAATGTGGTATATAAACACAACATAGGGTTTACACTAGATGTGTTATTGTAATCGAGAATATTATTCATTGTAACCCTAGCAGCTCTCGTGATATTTGTTCATCACTGAGAGAGAACGGTTCCATTGCAATACTGTTTTATTAATAAGATTATTCTGTGTTTCATACTTGTGTTTTTAATTCGATTTGATTGTAGTATACACTATATTCAACCCCCTTCTACAGTGTGTGTGACCTAACAAGTGGTATCAGAGCTAATCTGTTAACATATATACAGTAAAGATCCAAAACAATCATGTCTGAAGAAGAACAAACTCCAACCAAGCCCACCAAAACTGAAGAAACTCCAAAGACTCAAATCCATAGTCGATATGAGACTATTAGGGTTCCCATACTGAGACCTTCTGAGTATTCCATATGGAAAGTGATGATGACTATGTTTCTGGAAACTACAGATCCAGAATACCTTGACAGAATTAATGAAGGACCACATAAGCCAACCAAGCTCTCTGTTGTAGTTGCTAATCAGCCAGCAAAGACTGTACCAAAGGAGAAAAGTGAATATACAGCTGAAGATATCTCATCTATTGCCAAGGAGGCAAAGGTAAGGCATTTGCTGCTTAGTGCCATTGATAATGTCATGTCAAACAGGGTAATTAACTGCAAGACTATAAAGGAGATATGGGATGCCTTGGAGACAAGATGCTAGGTAACTGATGTAATTAAGAAGAACAGAAGGACTATACTCACTCAAGAGTATGAACACTTTGACTCAAAACCTGATGAGTCATTAACTGATTTATATGACAGATTTGTCAAACTCTTGAATGATCTGTCACTGGCGGATAAGGAATATGATCTCGAAGATTCGAATCTTAAATTCCTTTTAGCTCTTCCTGAAAGTTGGGATTTGTAGGAAACTTCTATAAGAGACAACTATGCTCTTGATGAAACTACTCTTGATGAAATTTATGGTATGCTTAAAACTCATGAACTGGAGATGGAACAAAGAAGCAAGAGGCATGGAAGAAAGTCAAGAACAGTTGCTCTTAAGGCTGAGGAGGAATCCCCCAAAGCGGTTGTCTCAAAGAAAGGCAAAGGAAAGGCTCTCATCATAAAGTCTGATACTGAGTCATCAAGTTCTGATAATGATGAGGATTCAGAAACTGAAAGTCTATCTGAGATGGATGCTGATGAAGAGATGATGAAATTGTGTGCTCTTATGGTGAATGGTATCACAAAGATAGCCTACAGGAAATTCAGAAAGGGAAAGAAGTTTTCCAGGAAAAGTGGAAGTTTTGATAAGAAGGGATTCAGAAAAAAGATAGCCTACATGAAATTCGGAAGGGGAAAGAAGTTTTCCAGGAAAAGTGGAAGTTCTGATAAGAAGGGATTCAGAAAATCTGAAGGAAAAGCAGGAAAGTCTGACATAGAAGATTACTCAAATGTTAAATGCTACAATTGTGGTGAGAAAGGCCACATATCTCCTGATTGCAAGAAAGGAAAAGGTGACAAAGGCAAGACACTTGTCACAAAGAAGAAAAGCTGGACAGACACTTCAGATTCTGAACATGAGGTGAACTATGCCTTGATTGCAAATGCTGATAGCAGTTTTGAAGCTGCTGAGTTAAAGGCACCTCAAACAACTTATGCTTTTCATACTGATGATATTCCTGAGTTGAGATCTTATCTTAAAACCATATTCATTAGCTATAGAGATCAGACTTTAATATGTGATATGTTAACTTCTGAAAATATGGCTTTTAAGAAAATGAATAATTATTTAGAAAAAGAGTTAGTTATGTTCCATCAAACTTAGAAAGAAAGAGATGATGCTTTTTATGTTAGAGATGAAGTGTTAAAATTGAATCAATCTCTAAAAACTTAGTTAGAAAATGAAAGAGAGATTATCAGGACTTGGACTAACTCTGGCAGAACAACTCAGAATTTGCTAAGTAGTGGAAACTGGAAAAAGGGCTTAGATTATGGAGATGATAAAAGTGAAATAGAAACTGAACTAATTAAGCCAATTATTGTTAAACAGACTAATAAGCCAAAGGTAAATCTTGTTAAGTTTGTAGCTAAAACTGTAAAGTCTGATTCTGAAAAGATGAAAGATATTGAGACAGAAGTTAAGGCAGAGTCAACTTCTGATATATTAAAACAGGATAAACCAGCTGAAGTTAACATAGGCTTAATGACAAAGAAGCAGCTTAAGTATAAGCTGAAAGAGATTAAGAATGTAAACAAGGTCAAGCCACCTAGGAAAAATAGGAATGAAAAGGATGGTGTGAATAAAAGCAATAATTATAAGCTTGTTCCTAATGCTCCTAGAAAGAAATGTTATAACTGTGGAAACTCTAATCATCTTGCTTCTTTTTACAGGAAGAATAAGGATATCAACTCTTTACCTCCTAAATCAGGAGTTAAGAGTCAGTCTGTTAGGTTTAAACCACAAAATCCTTGTATTCATTGTGGTAGTTTATGGCATTCCATTTATACTTGTAAGGAATGTCATAGTTTGTACTATGATTATTATCAAATAAAACCTTCTTTAAAGAAAGTTAGCATTATTCCTTCTAGTGTAAGTTCTGATGCAAAAGCTGGTAATGTAAATTCTGATAAGAAAAATGTTAACATAAACTCTGATGTTAAATCCGCTATAAATGTTAACAAACTTAATAAGGCCAAAGGATCCAAGCAAGTCTGGGTCCTTAAAACTAATCATTAGTGGTCTTTGTGATTGCAGGGCAACAGGAAAAATATCCTAGTTCTGGACAGTGCATGTTCAGGACATATGACTGGAAATAAAGCCATGCTATCAGACTTTGTGGAGAAGGCTGGCCAAGGAGTGTCTTATGGAGATGGCAACATGGGAAAAACTCTGGGATATGGCAATATCAATCTTGGGAATGTCATCATTAAAAAAGTAGCTCTAGTCTCAGGACTTAAACATAATATGCTGAGTGTTAGTCAAATCTGTGACAGAGGTTATCATGTGGATTTCTTTGAAGAACACTGTGAAGTTGTAAGAAAATCTACATGTAAAGTTGTTCTAAAAGGATACAGGCATGGTAACATTTATGAAGCCAAGCTTTCAACAAGTTGTGATGGTTCTGCAATCTGTTTGCTAAGCAGAGCATCAATTGAAGAAAGCTGGGATTGGCACAAGAAACTCTCTCATTTAAATTTTAATAATATAAATGAACTAGTCAAGAAAGATCTTGTGAGAGGACTGCCAAAATCAGTATTTGCTCCTAATAGCCTTTGTGATTCATGTCAAAAGGAAAAATAAAGAAAATCTTCATTCAAGAGAAAGACTGAATCTTCAATTCTTGAGCCTTATCACCTACTACATGTTAATCTATTTGGTCCAGTGAATTTTATGTCTATTGCAAAGAAGAAATATGCTATGGTAATAGTAGATGAGTTTTCCAGATACACATGGGTGTATTTCTTGCACACAAAAAGTGAAATTGCATCTATCTTGATTAATCATGTCAAACAACTGGATAAATTGGTCAAAGACTCTGTGAAAATCATAAGAAGTGATAATGGAACTGAGTTCAAGAATATGATTATGGAAGAGTTCTGCAAAGACCATTGAATAAAGCAGGAATTCTCTTCTCTTGGAACTCCACAGCAAAATGGAGTTGTTGAAAGAAAGAATAGAACTCTTATTGAAGCTGCAAGAACTATGCTTGATGAAGCAAAGTTACCAACCTACTTTTGGGCTGAAGCTGTGCAGACTGCTTGTTTTACTCAGAATGCAACACTTATCAACAAGCATGGAAAGACACCATATGAGATGGTGAAGAAAAAGAAGCCAAATCTGAAGTACTTTCGTGTATTTGGATGCAAGTGTTTTGTTATAAAGACTCATCCTGAACAGCTATCCAAATTTGATCTAAAAGCTGATGAAGGAATTTTTGTTGGATATCCAATTTCCACAAAAGCCTTCGGAGTCTACAATTTAAGGACAAGGGTTGTCATGGAATCTATCAATGTCTCTTTTGATGATAGAAAGATTACTGGACTTGAAGATTTCAATGATCATGATCAGCTGAGATTTGAGAATGAAGTTTTAAATTCTGATTCTGTAAATTCTGATAGTCTAAATCCTGATGCTACAAACTCTAATGGGTTAAAATATGATGTTATTGAAACTGTGGTGACTACGCCAAAGGAAAATGCACCTATGCAGGGGGAGCATATTAAAGATCCAACCACATCTCAAGAAGCATCAGAACCTAGAACAGGCTCTTCAAGTTCTGATTCATCAAGTTCTGATGGGCCAAGTTCTAATAATTCTGGAAACTCAAATTCTGATTCATCAAGTTCTGATGGGCCAAGTTCTGATAATTCTGGAAACTCAAATTTTGAAGAATCCAACTGTTATGGATAAAAAACTAAGGTTATTACTTGCTGTATTTAATACTAAGATTCGGGAGCTCAAGGCCTTTAATGGCTGCTCTCGTGTTTCGTGACTCAATCTGCCTTTACGAGATGCCTACATATCTCTGTGAATTAGAGAATCAAGCCAGAAAACGTAGTTCTGATTTGTGGGATGAGGCCCCTTATATAGATGTTGGGAGTCCTTGAATTGGACTTGGTATAGGAGACTTGGTGGGCAAGTCTCATAGTTAGAATGGACTTTGGAGTCCTAGATAGTAGGAAACTAATTCCTTATCCTTTTAGGTCCCCTTGAGGCTAATCTCCAAGGATTTATATCCTTATCGGGACTCTTTTCAACATCTGTTTTGTCCCTTATTAATTAATTACGAAATTAATTAATAATCAGGGCTTTTGGGCCTTTTTTATTCCATCAGGCCTGATCTGGTCCATCAGGCTTAACCTTTCTGGTCTGAGTATCATATATCTTTTTATTGGGCCTAGCAGCCCACAGCTTGTACAATTAATGCAGTATTTAATAATACAATCATAATTTATTTATCCCTATCATTTGCCCCCCAACTTTTGGGAAACATCGATTAGGTTTCGCAGAAGTTAAGTCTATTCGTTCCCTTACAGGGTTTCATTTTTCCGTAAAGTGTGGAGCGACCTACACATTTACAATGAATTTTCCCTTTTATTCAGGAATTATCTTAATTTCCAGGAATTTTTCCCTTATTTCCGGGATTCTTCCCTTATTTTCTGGATTTTTCCCTAATTTTCTGGGTTTTTCCCTAATTTCTGGGATTTTCCATAATTTTCTGGGATTTTCCCTAATTTTCTGGGGTTTTCCCTAATTTTCTGGGATTTTTCCCTATTTTCTGAAAATATTTAAGGAATTTCTGGATTTTTTCCCTAATTTCTGGGATTTATCCTTTAATTTTTCTGGATTTATTCCTAATTTCTGGGATTTATCCTTTAATTTTCTGGATTTATTCCTTATCTCTGAAAATATTAACATTTTTCAGAAAATATTTAAGGAATTTTCTTATTTTTCTAATTAAATAATCAGAAAAACAGAATTTTTGTTGCTCAATACATCCTAGGCGTTGTTGAATACAGATGCTTCCTGGGCGTTGTTGTACCACGCCTAGGAGCCACACTTCTAACAACGGCTAGGGACGATGTATCCTGAGCGTTGTTGAATACAGATGCTTCCTGGGCGTTGTTGTACCACGCCTAGGAGCCACACTTCTAACAACGGCTAGGGACGATGTATCCTGAGCGTTGTTGAGGCTGTTCGAGCCTTGATTCATTCATTGAACTTTGATTTTAAATCTTTTCAAAATTCAAATCTTATGGGCTTCCCGCCTTTTTCTTAGGCCCAGGCCCGTTTGTGCATCTTTGAGCTCCTCTATATAAGAGGTGGAGTGTGAGTTCATTTCTCACACTTCACTTTCACAAAAATTTCTAAATTTCAACTCTGCAATTAGTCTCTCAAGAATCGCCACCTCCAAGCGATTTCCGGCTTTCTACTCCGCCGCTTTCTGGGCTTATTTTGAAGATTCCGTTTGAATCTTCATCTTCTTTACTTACTTTCAAGAGCTTCCTGGGTTTTTGTCTTCATCCATGGCGGATTCTGATTCATCTCACTCCCATGTCCCCCAAGCTGTTGCCCGTCCCTCTAGGGCCAGCCGAGGTAAAAAATCTCTTGTACATTCCTCAGTTATTTCTCTTAGGGATCTTTTAACCGAATTTGGGCAAGCCTTTCCTAACATGTTACACTTAGATGCATATAATTATCCTTCTAGATTTGGTCCAGATCAAGTAGGTACCATAGCCCGCCTTTTTGGCATTTCCCACCCTTATAGGGCCGAGGCTCCAGGCCCAAATGATAGGGCCTGCTACCCAAAACCTGGGGCCATTCGGGTCTATAAGGAAACCTTCTATGCTGGTTTTCGCCTACCTCCTCATCCTTTTGTTTTTCGCCTTTTGGCTGAGGCCCGAGTCTGTCCGACCCAACTCACTCCCAACTCTTGGCGTTTTATTCACTGTTATATGGCCCAATCTCGTAAACACGGTTTTGAGCCAAATGTTTGTGTCTTTCGTTATTTATTTAAATTTGTAAATGCTTCTGAGGACCAAGGATGGGTCAAAATAGTTCATAGATCCTTGGCTCGTTCCTGCTTTATTTCTGGCACCAATCCCGACTCGTATCCAACATGGAAGAGTGAGTGGTTTTATATATTTCTGGATTCCGAGGAGGGTTGGGACCATTTTTTCAGGCCCAACTTCTCAAAAAGTATAGACGGGTCTTTAAGAGACCTAAAATTGGGGATAGATGAGGATGCGGCCATCAAGGCCATTACTGCTGATAACTTGCACCATTGCGCTCTCATCCTTTCAGAGGGTAATTTGCAAGGTGTAGGTCTAAGTGACCTTGGTCCCGAGGGTATTTCTTTCCCCTTTTTGTTCCATTTCCTCCATTCTCTATTTGTCCTTTTTCTTACGTGCTTGTATTTGCATGCAGCTAGGGCCGCTTTGGACACGATCTTCAAGAAGCGGGAGGCCCGTGCCGCCAAGGGCTCCGCTGTTGAGAGCCACCGCGACAAGCGGGTTAGGATTGGTGACGGCCCTTCAGTCACGGTTCAGGAGGCCGTCCCTACTTTTTTATCCCAGAGGCCTCCTAGCCTTGATGAAGATAACTCTCCCTTTACCGTCACTTGGGGCCTTCAGAGGAGGGACACGGTGGTAGGGAGTTCCGAGGCTGCCGCCGTTTGGTCTCAGAGTGTGATCACGCCTCGTGACAGGGCTGAGATCGTCGAGTCTTCTGATGACCTACAGATTGAATGTCTGGGTGCTCAGGCCGTGGCTTCTGTAAGCCTCTTCCTTTTTTAACTATTTTTTTTTTGTTTATTATTACTTACTGTACTTTGATATGTTCATGCAGATGAATACCTATCTCCAGGCTGCCCTTCACAATTTGAAGGATGTGAGGACCAACCTAACTATTGCTGAGAGGGACAGGGATAGGTACCTCAAGGCTTCCGAGGCCAACTTCACTCGTTTTCGTGAGGTAGAGAAGGAGCTGGCGGACGAGAAGGAGAAAGTTCGTAAGCTGGAGCTGGATGCTCAAAGGGCCCGAGCTGAGGTGATAGCTGAGTATAAGGCATCTCAGGACTTTCAGGATGTCCTAAATGCTGAGTACGATGCTAACTTCCCGGAGACCTTTTCTAGCTGTTGGGAGCAGATAGTAGAGGAGATTGGGAAGAAGATTCCGGAGGTGACTCTTACTGCCTATCCAATCCCTGATATTCCTGGGAAAGAGCCTCTTCTTGATGATATCCCTCTTTCTCCTATTCTTGCTTCTTCTGCTGAGGCCGAAGCTGTTTCTCCTCGAGGTGCTGATCATGTTCCAGTTCCTTCTTCTGCTGCCAATGAAGGAAACATCGATGATGACTTCTTCAAGGATCTTTGAGTATTTTGTTTTTCTTGTTTGGCCCATTGTGGCTTTCTATGTATTGACTTAATCGCATTCAGAACTTATTACCCTTCGGGGCTTGTATTCTATATGTTGCTTTTCTTGCCTTTTTCTGTTTTATCTTTACAATCTTAATATGCATTTGAACCTTAAACATCCTTAGATAGAAATAATTTCAAACTCTTTAATATGAAGTCTGGTTTTCCAAAACCTTACATAGCATGGGTTCGACCCTAATCAACAATAACTAGACAATGTAAATTCTACTGGAATATAAAATCCTATGCAAGCAAAGCTTCAAGGTGCTTTTAAACCTACTTATCAATGACAAGTGAGAATCGTACTTCTCCTATCTTACACATAGTAAACCTTCAGGTTTTGTGCGTGCCAGGTCCTCGGGACTTCAAAACCTTCCATAGTTTCCAGCTTGTAGGTTCCTCTACCCTGAACGCTCTTGACTCTGTACGGCCCTTCCCAATTCGGGGCAAGCTTTCCTTTCTGTCCAACACCAGAAGCCTCTATTTTTCTCAAGACTAGATCTCCTTGTTTAAAAAATCTCTCTTTAACCCTTAGGTTGTAATAGAATGAAGCCTTTTTCTGATATTCTACTATCTTTGCATGTGCCTCATCTCGCACTTCATCAATTAGATCCAGGGCTAACCTCTGCCCTTCCTCATTTTCTACAGCATTGAAAGTCTGAATCCTTGGAGAGGAATGCGATATCTCCACGGGAACTACTGCTTCTGCCCCATACGCCAACATGAAGGGAGTTGCTCCTGTCGTAACTCTACAGGTAGTCCTATAGGCCCATAATATGGGAAGTATCTCATCCACCCAATTATTTCTTGACTTCTCGATCCTTTTCTTTAATCCATCCAGGATTATTCGATTTGCTACTTCTGCTTGCCCATTAGCTTGTGGGTGAGCCACAGAGGTGAACCGTAACTCAATTTCATTTTCTTCACAATACTTCTTGAATTCCTCGTTGTTGAATTGTGTTCCATTGTCAGTGACGAGGATACGGGGAATTCCATATCGGCACATAATGTTTTCCCACAGGAATTGTGCAACCTGTTTAGTTGTGATTTTGGCCAAGGGCTTGGCTTCAATCCACTTAGTGAAATAATCAATGGCTACCATCAGAAACTTCCTTTGTGCTGTGGCCATAGGGAAAGGCCCTAGAATATCCATCCCCCACATAGCAAAGGGGATTGGGGAGTTGATAGAGGTCAGCATCTCGGGGGGTAGTCTAACAACTGGTGCGTGCTTCTGACAGCGATCACACTTCTTCACATATTCTTTGGCATCAGCCATCATTTCTGGCCAATAGAAGCCTAAACGAGTTATCTTATGAGCCAAGGCCCTGCCCCCCAAGTGTTGTCCACAAATACCTTCATGCACTTCTTCAAGAGCTAAGCGTGCCTCATCGGGCCTGAGACACCTCAAGTAAGGAACCACGAAAGATCTTTTATATAAGATCCCATCTATCAAAGAGTACCTTAGTGCTCGAACAGTTAACTTCCGTGCCTCAATCGCATCGCTTGGCAACCAACCGGTCTGAATGTGAGCCTTGATGGGATCAATCCATGACGTTCCCAAGCCTACGGGAGCCACAAGCTTAACATCTATGCTTCGTGTCTTCAAAACACGGAAGTACACACTTCCTGAACTTTCTTCAATCTCAGATGAAGCAAACTTTGATAGCGCATCCGCTTTAGCATTTTCTTCCCTTGGAATGTGTTCAACATGGCATTCATTAAATTGGGTCATCACAGCCCTTACTAGGCGAACATACTTAGCCATCGTATCATCCCTTGCCTCAAATTCTCCCTTTACCTGGGATATGATCAACTTCGAGTCTCCACGGACCTTTAAATTTTTGACTCTAAGTGTCCCAGCTAGACCAAGGCCAGCAATCAGGGCTTCATACTCTGCCTCATTGTTTGTGGTTGGGAAGTCTAGTTTCATGGCATACTCAATTAAGAATCCATCTGGGCTTTGCAAAACCAACCCTGCTCCACTGGAATTTGTTTTTGATGCTCCATCAAAATAGAGAACCCAATATTCTTTCTCCTTGTCCCCATTGTCGACTCCCTTGTCTTGAGGTATGGTATCTTCCTGCCCCCCGACTTCTTGGTTGGGTATGGTACATTCCACCACGAAGTCAGCTAGTGCCTGGGCTTTTATGGCCGTACGTGGCTTATACTTGAGATCGAACTCTCCCAACTCTATTGCCCACTTAATCAGTCTCCCACTTTCCTTGGGACTGTGAATGATATTTCTCAGTGGCTGATTTGTTAGTACTTCAATTTGGTGAGCTTGAAAATAAGTACGCAGCTTTCTTGAAGCCATTACCAAGGCTAAAGCGAATTTCTCAATGGCTGAATAATTCAACTCAGCACCATGCAAAATTTTGCTGACATAGTATACGGGTTTCTGGACTTTCAGTTCCTCCTTAACCAACACGGCGCTCAAGGCGCTCTCCGAAACAGCTAAGTACAAGAATAAAACTTCATTCAGAACTGGCTTGGCCAACAACGGGGCCTGGCCCATATACTTCTTTAACTCTTCAAATGCCTTCTGATTTTCCTCACTCCATACAAAGTCTTTGATGTTCTTTAGTGACTTGAAAAATGACAAGCACTTGTCTCCTGACTTGGAGATGAATCGTCCTAACGCAGCAACCCTTCCTGTGAGCTTCTGAACATCCTTGACAGTTTTAGGGGGTTCCATGTCCAGGATTGCCTTTATTTTATCGGGGTTTGCCTCAATTCCCCTCTTCGAGACCATCAATCCCAAGAATTTTCCAGATCCTACTCCGAAAGCACACTTCGTCGGATTCAACATCATCTTGTGGTACCTCAGGACCTCAAAAGCTTCCCTTAAATGGGCTATATGATCAGTCTTTACCAGACTCTTGACTAACATGTCATCAACATAGACTTCCATAGTCTTACCAATAAAATCCTTAAAAATTCTATTCACCAACCTTTGATAGGTGGCTCCTGCATTCTTGAGACCAAACGCCATAACAAGATAACAATAAACACCAAAGTCAGTGATAAATGATACCTTTGGAATGTCATCCTTATGCATTTTGATCTGGTTGTATCCGCTAAACCCATCCATGAAACTCAGCATCTCATGTCCAGCGGTGGCGTCAATCAAAGTATCAATTCTAGGCAGCGGAAAACAGTCTTTGGGGCATGCATCATTCAAATCGGTGAAGTCTATACACATCCTCCACTTTCCATTAGCCTTCTTCACCATTACAGGGTTTGCTAACCACTCCGGAAATTGAATCTCCTCAATGAAACCAGCCTCTAAGAGCTTTTCCACTTCCTGCTTTATAGCCTCTTGTCTTTCTGGGGCAAAATTTCTTTTCTTTTGTTTCACTGTCTTCCGGCTTGGATCTACATTTAGCTTGTGAGTAATTAACTCCGGGTCTATGCCTGGCATATCAGCTGCTGACCATGCAAACACATCACTATTTTCTTGCAAAAATTTCGCTAACTTCCCTTTAAGGGGCTCCTCTAATGTGGCTCCAATGAAAGTCGTCCTCTCAGGATTCTCGGGGTATAAAGGAACCGAGACCAATTCTTCTGCTAGCCTTCCTCTATTCTCATCATTTTCTCGAACATCCATATCTTCAATAGGAAGAACCTGCCCCCCGACTCCATCTGCCCTCAAAGAGGCCACATAACAGCTTCTAGCCATTTTTTGATCTCCTCTCTCTTCTCCAATCCCGTTTCGGGTGGGAAACTTCATGACTGAATGGTAGGAAGAGGGGACTGCCTTGAAGGCATGTATCCCTGTTCTCCCCATGATAGTATTATAAGTTGAACTAGCCTTTACCACCACGAAATCCAGCATCTGCGTTGCTTGCCTTGGCTCCGTACCTATGGTGGTTGGCAATTTGATTATCCCTTCCACAGGACATTCTACTCCAGCAAATCCATATATCGGCATGTCGGTTGGTGTTAACTGGGAGTCGTTATACCCCATCCTTAGAAAGGTGTCGTGGAGCAAGATATCCACAGAAGCACCATTATCCACAAGGACCCTCTTAACCGGGCTATTTCCTATTATTGGTGTTATGACCAGCGGGTTGTCATGGGGAAACTTCACACCCTCTAGGTCGGAATCATCAAAAGCCAATGTTACTTCTGTCCTGGCCCTCTTCGGGGCTTCTCCAACAATATGCATAACCTCTCTAGCATATGCCTTTCTGGAATTTTTGGACAATCCAGCAGCAGTTGGACCTCCAAAGATCGTGTTTATCAGAGGCCCTCGAGGTCTCGGCCCTCCATAAATGGTGTTTATAACTGGTCCTCTAGGCTGGGGGTTTCGCCCCTGATTGTCTTGGTCCCTCCTACGATCTTCAAAGTTCTTCCTTCCATTATTATTTATGTCCCCTCCATCTCCAGTATACTTGTTCAATCTTCCTTTTCGAATCAAAAACTCAATTTCATCTTTCAATTGCCTACACTCATCGGTGTCATGGCCAACATCTTTGTGAAACCTGCAATACTTGCCCTTATCTAGCTTGGCGGGATCAGCCTTCAAGGGCTTAGGCCAGCGAATATCTCTGTCTTTCTCAATCTCCATCAAAATCTGACTTCTGGGAGCATTCAGCTTAGCGTATTCAGTGAACTTTTGCCCAGGTCCTCCCTTCTTGGGGATTGAATCAGGGTTTTGTTCGGTTCTAGGATATTTGTCCTTAGCGATATACTCCAAATCAGTTTTTCATTTCTTGCCTCCAGTGGGCTCATTACTTACTACGGTCTTCCTCATACTCTCTTCAACCTTGATATACTTCCCTGCCCTCTCTTGGAGCTGCAACATGCTCTCAGGGGGTCGTTTGGCCAAAGACATCTTGAAAAACTCATCCCTAGTTCCTTGTTGCAGTGCTATCATGGCTACCTTATCATCAAGGTCTGGGACTTTTAAAGCCTCCTTTGTGAAACGATTCAGGTAATCTCTTAAGGATTCCTTAGCTCCCTGCACAAGACTCATAAGAGATGCTGAACTTTTCTCATGGACTCTTCCACTGATGAATTGCTTAATAAAAGCCTGACTTAATTCTCTGAATGATCCAATAGAATTTGGGGGTAGGCGACTGTACCATCTTTGAGCCATACCCGACAGGGTTTGAGGGAAGGCCCGACATTTTATAGCATCATTCACGGGTTGCAGCAGCAGTGCATTAGAGAATGTCCTAACATGATTAGCGGGGTCTCCCGTGCCATCATAGGCTTTGATAGTGGGCATCTTGAATTTCCTTGAGATATGGGCATTCATTATCTCTTTTGTGAAGGGTGGAGTTGGATCATCAGGATCTCCAAGGGGAAGGAGATTGCTTGGATCAGTTCTTGGGACAGCAGCCCTTCTTCTTACCGGACCATCCAGGTCTATGACAGGAGGAGGATTTCTCCCCCTAGGAGGTATGTGGGGTCTGGTGGCTTGGTGAGCCTCCAAATCACGCCTCAGCCTTTGGATTTCAGCCTCATGAGCCCTGATCTTTTCCTGCACTTCTTGGGGATTCGCCCCTGGGGTGCTTTGGGGGCGTTGCCTTCCATCGGACATTGGCTCTTTTCCAGGACGCCTCCTTCTCGGGGCCACTTCATCATCCGAAGATTCGGAGTCTCTCTCAGTGTATGGACCAGAAAATTCCCGATTCTCAGGGATAGGATCCAAACCTCGTATATAGGGGGGCGACCGCCCTCGTGCTTCACTTCGCCCAGCATATCCACTTCCTCCAACCTCAGGGTGAAGGGGCATCCCATAAGGGGGGTTAGTAGTAACAATAGTTGAATATTCATACCCGACGGGTCGAGAATTCACAGGTATATGTATTTGTTGAACTTGAGGATTCGTACCTTGAATAGTCAGGGGAGTTGTCCCTTGTGGCTGAGGATGAGTTGCCCCTGTCTGGGCTTCCCCCTGAGTAGATGCATAAGTTGAATGGGGGGGAACCTCCACGGTTGATGAAATCACCTGGGTTGCCTCCAATGGTGTTCCTTCCTCTAGAGCTCCAATTGTTCTCCGTGTTCTCGCCATGGTTGTTGTTGTGTTTCCCACAGACGGCGCCAAATGTTATGGATAAAAAACTAAGGTTATTACTTGCTGTATTTAATACTAAGATTCGGGAGCTCAAGGCCTTTAATGGCTGCTCTCGTGTTTCGTGACTCAATCTGCCTTTACGAGATGCCTACGTATCTCTGTGAATTAGAGAATCAAGCCAAAAAACGTAGTTCTGATTTGTGGGGTGAGGCCCCTTATATAGATGTTGGGAGTCCTTGAATTGGACTTGGTATAGGAGACTTGGTGGGCAAGTCTCATAGTTAGAATGGACTTTGGAGTCCTAGATAGTAGGAAACTGATTCCTTATCCTTTTAGGTCCCCTTGAGGCTAATCTCCAAGGATTTATATCCTTATCGGGACTCTTTTCAACATCTGTTTTGTCCCTTATTAATTAATTACGAAATTAATTAATAATCAGGGCTTTTGGGCCTTTTTTATTCCATCAGGCCTGATCTGGTCCATCAGGCTTAACCTTTCTGGTCTGAGTATCATATATCTTTTTATTGGGCCTAGCAGCCCACAGCTTGTACAATTAATGCAGTATTTAATAATACAATCATAATTTATTTATCCCTATCACCAACTCAGAGAGCATAATTTTAGGGGGAGCATCAGAAAATGTTGATGGAGATATCATGGATCATGAGGGAGCATCCAGTTCTAGAGATCACCTTCCATCTGCAAGGAAATGGACTAAAGCACATACACCTGACTTGATTATTGGAGATCCTGAAGCAGGTATTAGAACTAGAACAACAACATCAAATGAATGTCTATATCATTCTTTTCTTTCTCAGGCTGAACCAAAGAAAGTGGAAGAAGCCCTTCAAGATGCTGATTGGGTGCAAACAATGCAGGAAGAGTTAAATGAATTTAAAAGTAATAAAGTCTGGACCCTAGTGCCAAGACTAAACAACAGATCAGTTAGTGGTACAAAATGGGTGTTCAGAAATAAAACTGATAGTGATGGCATAATTATAAGAAATAAAGCAAGGCTGGTTGCAAAAGGATATTTTCAACAGGATGGAATTGATTATGATGAAACATTTGCACCAGTTGCTAGATTAGAAGCCATAAGGATATTTCTGGTTTATGCTGCTCACATAAAGTTTACCGTCTTTCAAATGGATGTAAAAAGTGCTTTTCTTAATGGAGAATTGGAAGAAGAAGTATATGTTGAACAACCTCCAGGTTTTGTAGATTCAAAATTTCCTAATCATGTCTACAGACTTGATAAAGCACTTTATGGCCTTAAGCAAGCTCTAAGAGCATGGTATGAGACAAAACTTTATTCTATCTCAACCATGGAAAGGACTTACTTTTGGTGTAGATATATGGTGATGATATCATTTTTGGTTCTACAAATGACAAACTTTGTAAAAGGTTTGCCAAGCTAATGCAGTCAAGATATCAAATGAGTATGATGGGAGAACTTAGCTATTTTTTGGGCCTTCAAGTCAAGCAGAATGAAGAAGGAACTTTATTTGTCAATCAAAGTACACCAGAAATTTGTTGAAGAAATTTGGAATGCAAGACTATTCAAGTGCATCCACTCCTATGGCCACTGGAACAAAACTGGATAAGGATACTGGTACATCAGTAGATATTACTGATTACAGAGGTATGATTGGCTCACTACTCTATCTAACTGCAAGTAGACCTGATATTATGTATGTTACCTGGCTTTGTGCAAGATTTCAAGCAGATCCAAGAGAACCTCACTTAACAGCAGTGAAAAGAATTTTCAAGTACCTTAAGGGTACAGCTGATCTGGGATTGTGGTATCCTAGGAAATCAGACTTTAAGCTAATAGGTTACTCAGATGCAGATTTTGCAGGGTGCAAAATTGACAGGAAAAACACAAGTGGAAGCTGCCAATTTCTTGGAGTCAGATTAGTTTCTTGGTTTAGCATGAAACAAAAGTCAATTTCCACATCAACTGCAGAAGCAGAGTACATTGCTGCAGGGAGCTGTTGTGCACAAATTCTTTGGATGAAGAATCAGTTACTGGATTATGGGTTAGAATTTTCTAAAATCCCTATTTACTGTGATAATCAAAGTGATATTGCTATGCCAGGTAATCCAGTTCAGCACTCAATGACAAAGCACATCAGCATTAGGTACCACTTCATAAGGGAACATGTGATGGAAGGTAGAGTGGAATTGCATTTTGTTCCAACAGATCAACAACTAGCATATATCTTCACAAAACCACTATGTGAAGCTACTTTTACAAGATTGGTAAATGAACTTAGAATGGTTTCAGGTTCTTTCTCTAAATCTGTTTAGTTTATGTTCTGATACATCAGACTTTATGATCAGTATTAATAGATATTACTATCTTTGTGTAATCTGTGCTTAAATTGAAATTTACCTAAGTGCTGATTGTTGTCTGATGTGAATTTCTAAACTCTAATAGTGATATGAATATTTCTGTGACTTTTCAATCCAATGAGGATAACTGTGCTAGATGCAGACCTAGTAGTCTCTAATATACTAAAGATCCCATGTTTGAAGTAATTGTTTATGTGGAAATCTTTTAACACAAGCAAATTCTGATATTGAGTTTGGTTAGGTTTACTTTGTGTATCTTATTACTAAGTCAAAAACTAGAATAGTGTTTCTTATCTATTAAGTTCTGATATTGGTAAATCTTATGGATGTACTAAGTGCTGATAAGCCTCACTTATCAAAAGAAAAAAAATATAGAAAAGAAATAACTATCAGGTACTCCTTTGAGATCTAGAGAAAAATGTATGTGGAAGGGAAGACCCAAGTGTATTGTTGGTATTAAGTAATATGCATTAGAAAAACAAAATAAAATTTTCTTGGTGACTTTTCACATTCTCTGATTATTGCAGAAATACTCTGATAATAGCATAAATTCTGATAAGCAGTCGTGACTCACTTACACTGAGAAGCCACTGTAAAAAGTAATTTCAAAAGATGCATAAAATGAGCACAAAACAGTTGAGGTGGACTCATGCATGAACTCATTCTATAGTAGACTTCAGACTAATGACAGATTTTGAGCAAAGTTCTTAGTTATGCCTTATTTCAAAGATGTACTGAAGTGAATCAGACTTTACTCTTTGTCTGATATTTATCTTAATGCACACACTTACACTCCATATGAATGATGAAAATTACTGTGGTGATCGATATTGTTTTAGATGAACAGTTTAAGTGTCAGTTACATAAATTCTGAGGAAAAGTTCTGATGGAAGTTCTGATGATTAAGTTTTGTTGAAACCATATCAGTATTTGTGTGAATAATTACAGAAATAAACATTCACATTTTGAGTAAAGGAGACATATTCTGATGACTTTTAAATTCTGATAATAATCAATTTCTAATGCTTACGTGACAGTATTTATTTCCTTGATTTATTTTCGGGTCAATACTTGAACGGTTATATTTTATCAGAATATTGGTTTAAATGAGATAAAGACAGTAATAATTATTTGTTTAGTGGGAACAGTTTTTTTTGAAAAACTGCATGTGCATAGTAATCATTACTTATTTCCCGTGCCCATTAACTTTTGTCTTAATTACTGCATGGCTGACAGGTGTATAGTCTGTTCCACTTCTCAATAACTGCTGTCAAGTGGAGTGTGTATAAGTGAAAGAGAGAAAAGATTTTAAATCTTTTATCTACTTTTGTATTCTATACTCTCTCTTTTTCTTATTTTCTCACATTCTCTGACGGTTTTCTATACAAACATTTTATCAAACACCTTTCAGGCACTCTAAATTCTCACTCATTTTCAATGGCACCCAAGGATATAATCTTTAATGGAGCAAAGTTTGTCCCCAACAACTATGCTGCCATTCTCACTAAGAGTGAAGCTCCTTCGGAACTTCATTTTATTCAGGATTTCTTATCTCATAGTGAAATTTGGTTCGCTTTGACGCAACCATCCTATTTATCTGGAACTCAAGTTCTGACGTTTTAGCGTACAGGACTTTAGGATGATGGTGGTAAGGATGGGACTCCAAGCATCGTGTTTACAGCAAAGGAGGTTCAGTATGTTGTTACTCCGGCAACAGTTCGAAAAGCTCTACACCTACCTGAAAACTATCAATTCAGTTCTTCTGTTGAGGAGCTATTGCTACAACAAATGATGGCTAATCTTGGGTATGAATAGAGTTTGGCTAAGTTGGGTCAACTCAAATGCCCATATATTCAAAAGGAATGGAGCTTCTTCTTCGATTGCATCACAAAGACGTTTGCCAACAAGTGCTCAAATTTTGATGCCATTCCTATTCTGACACAACAAATTGGGTATGCACTCCTAAACTAGTCTCATTTGGATTATGCAAGGACTATGTTATGTTTTATAGGAGATAGGATGAAGGAGGACAGGATTGTAGTTTACATTGCTAGGATTTCTCAGTTAATTTACAGCTACTGTACATCAGATGAACCACAACCAGCAAGTGAACAAATAGAACCTTTTCCTTCTAGAGCAACCATCAGCACATAATCAAGTGAAGCCTTCTCCTTCTAGAGCAAAGAGGACAAAGATAGTACCTCCGTCACAGCTGAAAAGAAGGAAGATGATTTTAAGAGATGAGTCTGATGATGAGGTACATGTTCAACCATTAGAACCTATTGCTAAAGTAGCTGAGAAGATCATTTCTCAGACACCTCAAGAAACTGGGAGTTCTAGGCCCCTAAAAAGGCTTAGAAAGCTAAACTCTGATGATCAATCTTCCAGAGTCTCTCCATCAGCTAAGAGACTTAAAAAGCAAAGAGCAAGGAGGACTGTAGAATCATTAATCTCTGAAGAAGAAATGGAAGCAGCAGCTGAGGAAGGAGGTCAGGAATCTCTGATCTCAAAAGACCCAATTGTGATTGAATCTCTTCCCACTACTGAACCCGACTTTACTGAAGCTCATAAATCTCCTATTCAAGAGCCAGAGAATACTCAAGAATATATTCCTACACCTCATGTGTCTCCTATCATTGATTAAGTACATGCTGATAATCCAAGTACAAGTGCTGAAATAGATATTCACAACTTGAATGTGCCTGAGGTTCTATACTTGGAAGCTCCACCCATTCCTCAGCAAACTCCACCAGCAACTCTACTGCTAGATGCTGATGTTCATGCATATGAATCTTCTATTGCTTCACATACAGTTATTCTATTACAAGATGCTGATATTGAAGATTCTGCAAGTTCTATTGAAGTAAATGCTGAAAATACTGGTGTAGCTGCTACAAATGAAAATGTTGATGTAGCTGGTCCTTTAGGACATGCACCTCTACAAACAGTTAATAAAGCTGATTTGATTAAAAAGTTTGTGAGAGAGGATGCACCAGTATCTTGGAGTGAAACCTCCAGAGGAAGAGAATGGATCAAGGAGTGGAACAAAGTTAATTTTGTTCCTACTGCAAATATTCTTGCTGAGCACCTGGCTAAAGCTGATGAGATGTTGATGAATGATGACTTCAAAGCACAACTAAGAGTTACTGCATTGAGTACCAGGAACCTTCAAGGTCAACACTCAATAACTCAAGCCAAGGTGAACAAAATTGAAGAAACACTGATTCAGCAAGACATGAATGTCAAATTGGAAACTCTGTGGAATTGCTTGTCTCCCTGCTTCTACCAGATGATGCCAAGAAGGGGGAGAAAGTGATTAAGTCCAAATGCAAAACTGATCAACCACTAAAGGGTAAGGATGATGATAATGAAGACCAGGGAAACTCTGAAAGGAGTAGAGGTCTAAGTCAAGGTAGGGGCTCTTTATCAAGGGAAGCCAGAACTACAAGTCTAAGAACCATTTCTGATACTGGTAAAAGGATAAATTCTGATGAACAAACTCTGAAGCTTGATGAAGAGATCTCCAAAAGGCTGTTCCTAGAGGATAATCCAGGCATGGATATTGAAAGTCTGAAGGAAGAAGAGATTAGACTGAAAGCTGAAAATGACAAATCTAAGTCAAAGTCTAAAGCTCAAGTTACAATAAAGAAACCACCTAAGCCTAAGGGCATTGTGATCAAAGAGAGGACGGATACTGAAGCGTCTAAGGCCAAGTCCAAATTACAGGTGGAAGTTGATCCTAGATTCAAGGCTAAGGCAAAAGTTGATGAACCTGTAAAAATATATATGCCAACTATGGATCTGGAAGCAAAATCTGATGAAGATGCAAATCTGATTTTGAAGAAGAAAAGCAATATTCAAGCAACCTCTGACAGAGCTCAAGTTGTCTTGACATCAGAAGAAAAGGAAACCTCTGACATTGCTCATATTACACCTTCAAAAATTCTACTACCTGGATTTACTAAAGCTCAACAATCTGCTCAACCTATGAAGACTTCAACAAATTTTTTTAAGGGTAGATTGCTTCAAGGGAAGGAAGCCAGAGATAAAACAGGACTAGGTAATTCTGATGAGAAAAGAGTAAACAACTCTACCTTAGATCCTACATCTCTTTCTGAACTAGGATTAGGGACAACTCCAGAAAGACTAAATCAATTGGAGTCTGTACAAATGGTTTACAATTCCAATCTGAAAGAAGACATAATGCTTTATTTTATAACAGATGGGAGAGTATTCCAGATAAGAAAGAATGCAATTCGTTTGAAGTATTATGAAGAACTGCAACATGTTTTATTTCTACTTCAAGTGAAGAACAGGCCAACAGATGGTGTTGCCAGTTACTTAAAATCTGATATTCAAAGACAGAAGAAACTTTACTCTGTAAAGTCTGACAGACCATACTATCCAAAGTACAGAGCTCACAATGGTGAAATAGTTGAGATGAAGCCTAATACTTCCAAGATCACTACTTTTCTGGGTATTAAGGGTGTTAAATTTAATCTGGAGTCTGACAAAGCTTATCTGATCAGACTGGATCAGGAAATAAGGAAAGCAAAGATTAATGATCTCAGGGCTGCTATCTTTCAGATAGGGAAAGATACAGTTAAACTTAAAGATGCTAAAAGGAGGATGATAAATGAACTTGAATATGCTGAGAGAACTCTTTTGAAGAATTATCACAGAACAACTCCTGACATTCAAGAGATCATAAACTGAAGCCAAGTCAAGGACTACAACTGTTAAGTTTTGAAGAATATACAGGCTAAAGCTGATATCAGACTTTAAGGATGGTAAAAGCTACAAGGACTGTGAGTTGTAGTTATCTAGTCAAATTCTCATATGCATTTGTACTTAATATTTTTGACATCATCAAATATCTATTGAACTTGTATATTATGCTAATTTACAAGTTAGGGGAGATTGTTAGATATATTTGTGATGTCATGTCTAATAATGATTTGTGTTTAGTTTTCAGATCTTGACTAACAGAACAAATCAGGACTTAACTGGAAATCAGTACTTATACTGAAGTCAGAACTTAAGATATTAGAACTTAAGTTATCAGAACTTAAGATATCAGAAGATATTCATCAAGAGATAATATCAGGACTTAAGAAGACTTTTAGATAAGGAAGGCGGCTGATTGAAGGAAAGAAGATTAAGAAAAATACAAGAAGAGATATGCATGGAGAAGAATTCTATGAAGAATAGAAGACTTGGAGGAAAAGATAACTAATTGATATATTTTAGGATGTAGACTTATATTCGATATCAATTAGAAGATTATCTTGTAACTGTGTGGTATATAAACACAGTATAGGGTCTACACTAGATGTGTTATTGTAATCGAGAATATTATTCATTGTAACCCTAGCAGCTCTCGTGATATTTGTTCATCACTGAGAGAGAACGGTTCCATTGCAATACTGTTTTATTAATAAGATTATTCTGTGTTTCATACTTGTGTTCTTAATTCGATTTGATTGTAGTATACACTGTATTCAACCCCCTTCTACATTGTGTGTAACCTAACACAGTGTTCTCATAAATTTGAGAAATTCCAAGTTAGGAGTAAAATAAAAATGAAAATTAAATATACACAGAATTTTGGAATATCTATAAATCATATCCCAATTAATTTCCAATAAAATCAAAATAATTTTGATTTATTAGAAATTAATATGCTGCAACATATCAACTGAGTTCTTTCCTTTAGGATGAAGAATTTAGCATTCCAATTTCACCAACAAGTCTAGTGAAAGTTGCTTCATCCAAAGGTTTAGTGAAAATGTTAGCTAATTGTTTTTCTGTTGGAAAAAAATGAGCTCAATAGTACCATTTGCAGCATGTTCTCTAATAAAATGGTACCTTACAATAATGTGCTTAGTTCTTGAGTGATTAACTGGATTAACAACAATAGATATGGCACTAGTATTGTCATACATGATGGGAATTTTATGTAACACTAGGGCATAATCCATTAGTTGATTTCTAATCCAAAGCACTTGAGTACCACAACTTTCTGCAGCTATATATTTAGCCTCAACTGTAGAAGTTGACACAGTTTGTTGTTTCTTACTATACCAAGATACAATTCTTTGTCCTAGAAATTGACAACTTCCACTAATACTCTTCCTGTCAACCCTGCATCCAACAAAATCCGCATCTGTGTATCCAACAGCTTCAAAACCAGTTTCCTTAGGATACGACAATCCCAAGTTTGTTGTTCCCTTCAAATATCTGAAAATTCTCTTTACTGCCATCAAATGTGATTCTTTGGGATTTGCTTGAAATCTAGCACATAGACATGTATCAAACATAATGTCTGGTCTACTAGCAGTTAAGCATAACAAAGATCCAATCATCCCTCTATAGCCAGATATGTCTACACTTTTTCCTTTCTTATCTTCATCCAATTTGCTAGCTGTAGACATTGGTGTAGATGCAGGTGAGCATTCAACCATTCCAAACTTCATCAATAAATCTTTAACATATTTGGTTTGACTGATGAAGATGCCATTACTTTTTTGACTAACTTGAAGGCCAAGGAAGTAACTGATCTCTCCCATCATGCTCATCTCATGTTCACTCTGCATGAGTCTTTAAAATCTTTGACATAACTTTTCATTAGTATAACCAAAAATGATATCATCCACATAGATTTGAACTAGGATAATATCTTCACCATGCTTCTTGTAGAATAGAGTCTTATCAACAGTTCCTCTAGTAAATCCATGTTTGATCAAGAATTCTGATAGTGTGGTATACCATACTCTAGATGCTTGCATTAAACCATAGAGAGCTTTCAACAGTTTATAAACAAAGTTTGGAAATTCTGGATCTTCAGTTTATAGACTTCCTCTTCTAATTCACCATTGAGGAATGCACTCTTCACATCCATTTGATAAACCTTAAAGTTTTATTGTGCAGCAAATGCAATGAAGATTCTTATTACTTTAAGACTTGTAACTGGAGCAAAAGTTTCATCATACTCATTTCTTTCTTCTTGTGAGTAGCATTTAGCAACCAGTCTTGCTTTGTTCCTTGTCACAATTCCATTTTCATCCATCTTGTTCATATACACCCATTTTGTTACAATAATGCTTTTGTTTCTTGACGCAGGAACCAGTTCCCAAACTTTATTTCTCTCAAACTGATTTAATTCTTCCTGTATGAAAGTTATCCAGTCAGGATCAAACAAGGCCTCTTCAGTTTTCTTTTGCTCCATTAGAGACAGAAAATATGCATGCAAACATTCATTTGCAGTAGCACTTCTAGTTCTTACTCCAATATTGGGATTATCAAGTATTGCATCTCTAGTGTGACTTATATCCCATTTCCTGATGTGATCTTGTTGACTAGAATTGCTCTCACCATTGGCATGACTTGAAGAACCACCATCTTCTTCTCCCCCTGAGTTTGTGCCATCAAACTCAGATGAAATTTTTTTTTGATTAAAATTTTCATTTTCATGGATCACTTGCTCAGTTATTTTTGATTCATTCGATTTTCTGTGTTGATCTCAGTATTATCCTCAGAATCACTATCAATATTGAGATTTTCAAACTTCAAAGTTTCAGCATCATTTTCATCAAATAATTCCAAGCCTGGACACTTGTCATCATCAAAAGTCACATATGTGCTCTCCATAATTTTGTTCTGTTCAAGCACATAAACTCTGTAGGCAGTTCTCTCCAATGAATATCCTAAAAAAATTGCTCCAAAAATCTTAGAGTAAACTTTTCCCACGTATTCAGAGTTGTCTTTTAGTACAATGCACTTGCTTCCAAAAACATGCAGATGCTTCATATTAAGTGGCATTTATGTCCACTTATTATGCTCTATAAAGGCTTGATTCGATATTTTGTACTCAAGTTTTTTGTGTATTTGATGCATTTTTGTAGTGTTTTTGCATTTCAGGCATAAATAAAAGAATTAGGAGATTTGGCATTATTTTAATGCTAATATGGTGTTAGGATGGTGTCAAGAAGATTGCTCGTGGAAAGACCAACTCAAACCAGAAATAAAAATAAACGTCAGAAATATTTACAGAGAGTCAGCGCGCCCGCGCTGTGAGAGTGTGTGGCGGTGCCCAAAGAACAGAAACTCAGCGCGCCCGCGCTATTGAAGCGCGCGCCCGCGCCAGGTCGAGATAAAAGAATCCTGATTCTCTTGTGATTCACAACAAGATGTACCGGAGCTTTAGGAGAAGGCGTAAGAAGACCGTAGAGCACAATTCAACCAAGGCGAAGAGGATCTAGTTTATTCTTGTGATACTTTGTTTTAAGTTGTAACTTTGGATGCTAGTTTTCTTACTTGAGAACCTATACTCTTGTTATGTACGTGGTTTTATTATTTATTCAGTATAAAGACTATGCTCATTATACCATGCTTTCATCGGAACCCACGTTGATGATGAGTCCGATTATGGGCTAATCGTTGTCATGGGGTTCTAACGGATTTATTTATGGATTTTTTTAGTTAATTTATTTTGATACCTTAGTGTGTGGTGATTGTATGATGTCCTAGTATTGACTGTGCTTATTCGTCTTATGAGCGTCACAAACTTATAAGATAGTGTGTTAATCTATAATGAAGCGAAAGTGAAATTAGGGGTTTAGAACTTGCCATACTAGCATAGGTTCATGTAATTGATATGCCTGATTCGTAGGTAATTTTAACCATCTTACTTGCCCTATGTAATCATGATAGATAACTTGTGCAGTAAACCATTATGTTGTCAAATTTTCTAGACATATAGGGTCTCAATATAATTGGTGTCTACTTAGCTTCTATCTCTTTTGTGGATGTCTGGTAGTATTGTATTTGTGCAACGAAAGTTGGCATTTATCAGTTTCGTGTTATCTGATTAGTGTCATCACCATTGCATGCTAAGGTTATGTTAGGTCATACAACACTGTAGAAGGGGGTTAAATACAGTGTAGAATACAATCAAATCGATTTAAAGCACAAGTAACAGAAAACCGATGTATTCGATGTAATAAACTCTGTTACGATGAAACTGTTCTCTCTCAGTAATGAACAAATATCACAAGATCTGCTAGGTTACAATTGTATGATCTTCTCGATGATCTTAACTCTTATAGAGTAAACCTATGTCTGTGTTTATATAGACACACAGTTACAAGATAACTTCTAGTTGATATGGAATATAATTATGTTTCCTAAAATATATCAACCAGATATCTTATATAATTCTTCTAGTCCTATAACTCTTTCCATGCATATCTTCTCCTTGTATTAGTCTCGATCTTCTTTCCTATAAATCAGCTTCCTTCCTTAACTGTTAGTCCTCCAGTACTTAAGTTCTGATATCCATCTTCTGATAATCTAAGTCATGATATCCTTAAGTCCTGACTTCCAATAAGTCCTGATTCCAGTAAGAACTGATATTTTCTGTTAGTTAAGATCTGAAAACTAAACATGAAACATATTAGACATGACATCTCAAATATATCCAACAATCTCCCCAACTTGTAAATTATGCAAGAATGTACAAGTTAATAGATTTGATGATGTCAAAAACATTTAAGTTCAAATGCAATAAGAGATTAATAAGACTATTAATTACAACTTACAAAACATCCAGCTTTACCAACATCAGTTAATCAATCTGAATCCATAATGATTCTTAACAAAATCATTTATCAGATTGTCTTCAGCTTTCTTCAGAACTTCAGCTAACTGTACTTTGACCTGCATCAGTTCTTCTTCTTTACTATCACCAATTTGATAAATGGTTGTTCTGAGAGCTTGAATGGATGTTCTTTTAAGTCCATCACTAAGTCTGATAACCTTAGGATGTGAATAGTTTTCATTATGACATAAGCATCTTCCTTTCAGAATGACTTCCACCTTAGCAGAATTCTTCAACATAGGAATATATCTTCCATCACCTTCAGTAATCATTAGACTGTAATGAGAAGTCTATGTACCAGAGATTCTAAATAGATCTCTTATAGCCTTCAAAATGTATTCTGACCATCTTCTTGTAACATCAGATTTTACTTCCAGAAGATAGTGAATATGTTGAAGTTCTCTGATAGACTTTAATACATCAGTATCAGCTAATCTATAAGTCCTTCCATCATTGAGAAATAAGATCAATTTCTCTTTTAGATTCTCCTTATCATGCGCATTTATCACAACTTGAGCAGACAACACCTTGTCAAGGTGTCTTTGTTTAATTTGTTCATATGGTTTGTCTGTTAATATGAAAGGATCTCTTAGAGTAACCTCTACTCATGTTTGAATCTTCTCTTCGTCAGAACCTAATCCAGCTATATATCTAGGTTGCTTGGCT
Source organism: Apium graveolens (assembly GCF_009905375.1). Taxonomy (NCBI): domain Eukaryota; kingdom Viridiplantae; phylum Streptophyta; class Magnoliopsida; order Apiales; family Apiaceae; genus Apium; species Apium graveolens. Next base: position 108,985,553 of record NC_133652.1, read on the forward strand.
TTCAACCCAAATGTAGCAAGTTGATTAATCATGAGATTGGATTTTGGTTCAACTGGAGTAGCTTTCTTCCATAACAGCTTCTTCTTATCAGCAATTGTCATTTTATCCAAATCAACTTGAGCATTGTCAGTAGTTGATGTCTTGATAGCTTGATCAGAATTTGTTGTTTCTTCTGTACCTTCATGTCCTTTATTCTGAATAACAACTTGAGCAGTGTCAGAGGTTGTTTTAGAATCTTCAATTATCTTTCTTCTTTTCAGAATTTGAACAGTTTCATCTTCAACAAGATTATCATCAGTTACTTGAACCATTTTACACATTGGTTTCATCAGATCTTGAGAAGTTTTCAAGTCCAGTGACTTGGTTGGTTCATAAATTTTTCCTTTCCCTTTGTCTTTGGGATCACTCTCAGTCTGTGATCTAGTCTTGAACTTTGAAGTTTCAGAATTTGACTTTTCTTTGATCACAATGTCTTTTTCCTTAGGCCTTGGAGGTTTCTTTGCATCAGAAGCTTTAGACTTAGGATTTGTCTTCTCAGCAGCAAATCTAGCTTCTTCCTCCTGGAGAGTTTCTAAATCCATTCCTGGATTGTGTTTCAGAAATAATCTTCTTGCTATCTCCTCATCAAGTGTCTGAATTTTAGGATCTTTGTAATAAACAGTAGTCTGCTTCCCCTTTAACTTCAGAGTTTGCAAAAACTTCTGAGAGTCTTCAGATCCTAACTTAATCAGAATATCAGAACTTGACATCAGACTTTGCTTATCACCACTTGACTTCAATCTTTGAGCATTCACAGCATCAGAACTTGACTTGTTCTGAATAGAAGATTTTCCTTAAACTTTTCTTTGACCTCTGCTCTTTTCAGAGTTTCCCTGGTCATCACCTTTATCATCATTTTTCTTCAGTTCTTGAGTAGGTGAGCATTTGGACTTAACTACCTTCTCCCCCTTTTTGACATCATTAGGAAGTAAGAGAGAAAGAAGAAGTTTAACTGAAGATTGGATTTCATCCAATTGAACTTTCTGAGAAGCTTGATTAGCTAGAACCTCAACAATTTGGGCATATTGCTTCTCTTGAGTTTTCTCAAATGTTGCAACTTTTTCAGAAATAGGTCTGATATACCTGTTCTTGTCAAGCTTGATTTGTAGATTGAACTTATAAGCTTGTTCCCTGAGTGTATCAACCTTTTCATGAGTAGAAGTATATAGACCTTGAAGATGTTTTGTAGACAGAGCTGTGATCTTGAGTTGTGTCTTGAAATCAGCATTTGTGAGCAACTCATCAGCTTTTGCAATATGCTCTTTCAGAATTTTAGAACATGGAATAAAATATGATTCATTCCACTTCTTGGTCCACTCAACACCTCTGTGAGTATCCTCCCAAGGAATAGGTGCTTCTTTTTCAACAAATTTCTTCACCAATTCTTCCTTGCCCAGAGTAGGTATTGGAGTCTCAACATAAACACTGTCATCAGAACTTGAGGAAGACTCATTATGTTCTGATAGCTCAACAGTGTGTGAAGCAACTGGAGATTCAGGAATAACATCATCTAAATTCTGATTAGCAGAATTTATATCCAGAGCTGGTATCTTTGATGTAGATGGAGCTTCCAGATAAAGAACTTCAGGTATATTCAAATTATGAATATCTATTTCAGAATTATCAGTTTGTTTTTTAGCATCATCTGTAACTTTAATAGGAGAAACAGGAGGGGTAACAACTGTGACATTAACAGTGTCTTTGGCTTGAGCTGGAAGGGCTTCAATGATAATTGGTTCTTGTGAGATCAGAGATTCCTCATCCCCTTCCTCAGCTTCTTCAGTATCTTCTGATATAGACTTAGCCAAATACCTCCTAGCCTTTATTTTCTTCAATCTCCTTTCCAATGAAGAAGTTGCTTCAGCAGCATCATAATTTATAGATTTCCTTTTCAAAGTATCAGAACTTTGAGCTGCTTTCTCTTTCTGAGAAGTAACATTCTCAGTTTCAATTATCACAGGTTCAGATGCATGAACTTGTGCTTCAATTATGTCCTCTTCACTCTCAAACTCATCTCTGAGAATCATCTTCCTTCTCTTTTGTGGATGTTGAGGAACAGACTGTGTCCTCTTAGAAGTTTTGGAAGATGAAGATCTGGTTGTTTGTACTGATGGTTGAGAAGTCTGAGGTGTTTGTGTAGAGGTGGTAGGTGCTGATGGTTGAGGTTCTGATGGTTGGACATCAGGATATAGTGCAGTGTATTTAACTGGATCATAGATTATTAAGGCTTGTTTGACTGATAAAGGAACTTGGAGGGGTTTTAACACAGCCTTCTTATTATCAGTAGATAATAAGTCATTAAACGCTCTTTTAGCTAGTCTGAATGATGGAATTAATTCACTAGCTGATTGGGGCTTATTATCACAACAAAAACTATAAATAAGCTGACAGAATCTAGCAAAATAAACAGTATTTCTGTCTTCTGTCATCCTATCCCCAATGAAACCTAAGACAACACTTGCATAATCAAAATCAGTTTGATTAATGAGAGCATACCTGATTTGTTGACTGAATAAGGGATTGCATCGAAGTTAGAACATTTGTTTGCAAAAGCCTTGGTAATGTAGTCAAAGAAGAAACTCCATTCCCTCCTTAAGTAAGGTCTCTTCAATTGACCCAGCTTTGCCAATGTCTTTTCATACCCCAGACTGGCCGTCATATTTTGAAGAACTGGCTCCTCAACAGTAGGTAAACACAGTTCTCAGGCAGCTACAGTACTTGTCGAACCGTGGCCAATGTCACGACATGCTCATCCTTCCCTGATGAAAAGATAATACTTGGGGACCCTTGAGCACCACCATCATCATATACTCCACTTCTCCATAACTCCAGCACTTGAGTTCCAGAGATTGCATCAGGTTGGGTCAGAGCGTACCCAATATCAGAATTAGCGAGAAAATCCTGAATGAAGTGAAGTTCCGATGGAGCTTCAGCCTTGCGAAGAATGGTGGAGTAGTTATTAGGAACAAACTTAGCTCCATTGAAAATTACGTCTTTTGGTGCCATCGCTGGAAGAAATTAAGTGAGAAAGAGAGTGTTTGCAATGTGTTTGTTAAAAATCCTGAAAGAAAACGCTTTAGAGAATATTAGAGAGAGAGAGAGAATAAGAGAGATGAAAAATAGAAAAGTAAGTAAAAGATTATAAAATCTGTTAACTCCCATATATATATACTCTCTCCACTCAATAGTTATATTTTTGAAGCATAATATACACTTTACACCTGGCACTATGTGAACAGTCAATAAACGGCTAGAAAGGAATTAATGGGCACGTAAAATAAACAATAATTACCGTGTACATGCAGTTTTTTAGGACATACAAGTTAACCACTAACCCATAATGATTATGACTATTTTTATCTCACCCAAATTTATTCAGATTTAAATATGACTGTTTCATATTTTACCACAGATAAGTCAAGTAAAGAAAAATGCCACTTAAGCATCAAAGATTCCATCAGGATTTAATATCAGAACTTAACTTATATTAGATTTTAACAGTCATCAGAACATGGCTTCTGTACTCAAAAAGTGAATATCTTTTTTTGTGAGTCTTCATACAAATACTGACTTGTTTTCTTCAGAGTTTAATCATCAGAACTTTCATCAGAACTTGTCCTCAGAATGTATGCAAATGACACTTAACTGTTTGTCAAAAACAACAAAATTACCACAATAATTTTCATCATTCATATGGAGTGAAAGTGTGTGCATTCAGTAAAATATCAAATAAAGATTAAAGTCTGATCAACTTCAGTACATCTTAGAAATAAGGCATAACTCAGAAAAATGCTTAAAATCTGTCATCAGTCATGATGTCTACTATAGAACAAATTTATGCAAGAGTCCACCTCAACTGTTTGTGCTCATTTTATGCATCTTTTGAAATTCCTTTTTACAGTGGCTTCTCAGTGTAAGTGAGTCATGACTGCTTATCAGAATTTATGCTGTTATCAGAGTATTTTTCCAGTAATCATAGAGTGTGAAAAGTCACCAAGAAATTTTTTTGCTTTTCTAATGCATATTACTTAATACCAGCAATGCACTTGGGTCTTCCCTTCCACATTTTTTACTCTAGATATCAAAGAAGTACCTGACTTTTATTCTTTTCTTTTCTTTTCTTTTGATAAGTAAGGCTTATCAGTACTTAGTTCATTCTTAAGATTTACTGACATCAGAATTTGACAGATAAGAAACAAGAATCTAGTTTGTGACTTAGTAATAAGATACACAAAGTAAACTTGACTAAGCTCAATATCAGAATTTGCTTGTGTTAATGAGTTTCCACATAAACAACTAATCCAAACATGGGATTTCTAGTATGTTAAAGACTACTAGGTCAGCATCTAGCACAGTTATCCTCATTGGATTGAATAGCCATAGAACATTCAAAATACTTATCAGAGTATATAAATCCACATCAGATAACAATCAGCATTTAATGAAAATGCACTTCTCAGTGCATTTTCCCTTGATAATACAATCTGTAAACACTGATCATAAACTCTGATGCATGAGAACAAAAACTAAGCAGATTTATAGAAAGAACCTGAAACCATTCCAAGTTCATTTACCAATCTTATAAAAGTAGCTTCACATAGTGGTTTTGTGAAGATATATGCTAGCTGTTGATCTGTTGGAACAAAATGCAATTCCACTGTACCTTCATCCACATGTTCCCTTTTGAAATGGTACCTAATACTGATGTGCTTTGTCATTGAGTGTTGAACTGGATTAACTGCCATAGTAATAGCACTTTGATTATCACAGTAAATAGGGATTTTAGAAAATTCTAACCCATAATCCTGTAACTGATTCTTCATCCAAAGAATCTGTGCACAACAGCTTCCTGCAGTAATATATTCTGCTTCTGCAGTTGATGTGGAAATTGACTTTTGTTTCTTGCTAAACCAAGAAACCAATATGCCTCCAAGAAATTGGCAGCTTCGACTAGTGCTTTTCCTGTCTATATTGTATCCTGCAAAATCTGCATCTTAGTAACCAATTAGCTTAAAATCTGATTCCCTAGGATACCACAATCCTAGATCAGCTGTACCCTTAAGGTACTTAAAAATTCTTTTTACAACTAATAAGTGAGGTTCTCTTGGATCAACCTGAAATCTTGCACAAAGACAGGTAGCATACATGATATCAGGTCTACTTATAGTTAGATAGAGTAATGAGCCAATCATACCTCTGTAGTTAGTAATATCTACTGATTTACTAGTATCCTTATCTAACTTGGTTGCAGTGGCCATGGGAGTGGATGCAGTTGAACAATCTTGCATTCCAAATTTCTTCAGTAAATTTCTGGTATACTTGGATTGACAGATAAAAGTGCCTTCTGCAGTTTGCTTGACTTGAAGGTCTAGAGAATAGTTGAGTTCTCCCATCATACTCATTTAATATCTTGACTGTATTAGCTTTGCAAACTTCTCACACAGTTTGGAATTAGTAGAACCAAATATGATATCATCAACTTATATCTGTACCAAAAATAAGCCATTTCCATGGTTGAGGTAGAATAAAGTCTTGTCAATTGTGCCTCTGTGAAATCCACTTTCCAGAAGGAATTGAACTAAAGTCTCATACCATGCTCTTGGAGCTTGCTTAAGGCCATAAAGTGCTTTGTCAAGCATGTAGACATGATTGGGAAATTTAGGATCTACAAAGCCTGAAGGTTGTTCAACATATACCTCTTCTTCCAATTCTCCATTGAGAAAAGCACTTTTCATATCCATTTGAAAGACTTTAAACTTCTTGTGAGCAGCATAAGCCAAAAAGATCCTTATGGCTTCTAATCTAGCAACTGGGGCAAATGTTTCATCATAATCAATACCCTCCTGTTTAGAGTAGCCTTTAGCAGCCAGTCTTGCTTTATTCCTTGTAATTATGCCATCACTGTCAGTTTTGTTTCTAAACACCCATTTTGTACCAACAACTGATCTGTTCTTTGGTCTTGGTACTAGGGTCCAGACTTTATTTCTTTCAAATTCATTTAACTCTTCCTGCATTGCTTGCACCCAATCAACATCTTGAAGAGCTTCTTCAACTTTATTTGGTTCAGTCTGAGATAGAAAAGAATGATAGAGACATTCATTTGAAGTTGCAGTTCTAGTTCGGACACCTGCTTCAGGATCTCCAATGATTAAATCAGGTGTATGTGCTTTAGTCCACTTCCTTGCAGATGGAAGTTGATCTTTAGAACTGGATCCTCCCCCTTGATCCATGCTGTCTCCATCAGCATTTTATGATGCTCCCCCTGTAGTTATGCTCTTTGAGACTTCATAATTTGAATTTGATTTTTTAGGAGTTGAAGAATCAGAGCTTCCAAAATTATCAGAATTTGGCTCATCAGAACTAGATGAATCAGAACTTAAAGAGCCAGTGACAGGTTCTGATGCTTCTCGAGAGTCTTGAGATGTGATAGGTTCTTCAGTTTGCTCCCCCTGGACAGGTGCATTTTCCTTTGGAGTTATTACCACAGTTTCAACGATATCAGAACTCAATCCATCAGAACTTATAGGATCAGGATTTAAGTCATCAGAATTTCCAGAATCAGAATTTAAATCTTCATTCTCAAATCTCAGCTGATCATGATCATCAAAATCTTCAAGTCCAGTAATCTTCTTATCATCAAAAGAGACATTGATAGATTCCATGACAAATCTTATTCTCAAATTGTATACTCTGAAGGCTTTTGTGGAAAGTGGATATCCAACAAAAATTTCTTCATCAGCTTTTAGAACAAATTTTGACAGCTGTTCAGGATGAGTCTTAAGAACAAAACAATTGCAACCAAATACATGAAAGTATTTCAGATTTGGCTTCTTCTTCTTCACCATCTCATATGGTGTTTTTCAATGCTTGTTTATGAGTGTAGCATTTTGTGTAAAACAAGCGGTCTGCACAGCTTCAGCCCAAAAATAGGTTGACGGCTTTGCTTCATCAAGCATTGTTCGTGCAGCTTCAATGAGAGTCATGTTCTTTCTTTCTATAACTCCATTTTGCTATGGAGTTCCAAGTGCAGAAAATTCCTGTTTGATTCCATGATCTTTGCAGAACTCTTCCAAGATTGAATTCTTGAACTCAGTGCCATTATCACTCCTTATGATTTTAACAGAATCTTTGATCAATTTATCCAGCTGTCTGACATGATCAGTTAGGGTAGATGTAGTTTCAGTCTTCTTGTGCAAGAAGTACACCCAAGTGTACCTTGTGAACTCATCCACTATAACCATTTAACATCCGGGATATCGTGTGTACTTATTTTTATTAATAAATAATTTTTATATGATTATTATGTGATTTTTGGTGAATTATCTGATGATTGGTGTAAATATGTGAATGCTTATATGTGCTACAGTATAAGTTTGCTAATTTTATTATGACCATAATAAAATATAGATAATTACGGTATTTTTCCAGTAATTTTTGGGCTGTTAAATAATTTTATATTGATTTATGAATTTATTAATTATTTTCTGAATTATTACAAAATTATTTTATAAAGCTGGGAATCGTCCGACTTCAACCGTTTTTACGTTTTTACAACCCGAAACTCTTCCGAAAACTCCTTCCAAACCTAATATGGTAATTCCGGACATTTTCCGTGTTTTGACTTTTTCGATCCGGATTACAATTTGACCCGTGCGCGGCCCGACACAAGATTTTCGATACGATTATCATTTCTGTAAACCAACAAAACCCGTATTTCCGAAAGAAGAGATATTATTACATTATTTTCGTATAGAGTGTTTTATAAAAAGCCCGGTTGGGATAATTATCCAAAACTGATATCAAATCGGATCGTTTTTGCAGTTACTTAGCGGCTAAGTAACTAATTTAACGATCCAAGACGATCCAAAATGAGCCAATATTCCAAAAATATATATAGCCCTTTTATTATTTCATTTTATTCGTATAATTACAATCAGTCAGTAAAACCTCATAAAATACAGAAAAAATGTCGAATTAAAACCGCGTTCTTGAAAATCAAACGCACGAACGAAGGCGTTATCGAACTCCGATTCGGTCGTGTAATATATCAAAACGAGGCTCTCGAAATCTTCTTTCTGAATCAACCATCTATTTTTGCCCAGAAATCAAGGTATTTTTCTGATTTAATTATTTTATTTTGAATTATTGATGAATTAAAATAGGAATTTTCATTCTTGATGTTGTTTGTGTGATTTGATGGCATAATCTGGTAGATAATTTTCTCCTGGTCAATTTGGTATAGTATATGTCAAAAACCGAGTTCAATAACATGTTTAATTTTGAGTTTAATTTTCGGAATTTGAAATTAGGGTTTTGAAGCTTTGAATGTTCTTAATTAATTTTGGGATTTTCAGTTTGAGTGATCTGGGATATATATGAGGTTGGGGGTTAGATTATACGTGTGACAAGCTTAATTTTAAGCTATAAATTGTTGAGTTTGCAACACGATTTGGCTGAATCGTGTTTTCGCCGAACATGGTCGGTGTTCTTCGAACGTTTGACCGGAAATCATGGTACGCTGGTTGTCTGGGTTATCTGTTGTTGGGTTTGAGTTGCATGGAAGGTAAGGAATGATTTTATGCTGAGAAACGGAACAAACCCACTCGACCCGTTTGGTTTTGGTGTTGACTCGGTTTTAATCTCCCTTTCCCCAAAATAAAATCTGAAAAACTGTTTCTGAATTTCTATTTTAGGAAATAATTCAAAAATCCTTTATTTAATTTCTAAAATTCATTTTTAATTCCAAAAATCATTATTTTAATTCTGAAAATTATTTTTAATTCTAAAATAAATCTTAATTATTTAATTAATTAATTTTAGTTACTTATTAATTAATTAATTAGTCAATTAATTTAAATATTAATTAATTTAATTAGTTATTAATTAATTTTAATTGATTATTTAATTAGATTTAATTATTTAAAAGTGATTTAAAAATTCTGAAAAATAGTTTCGAGCTTTAAAATATTATTTTAAATTATTTTCAAGGCTCAATAATTATTATAAAATTATTTTAAAGTCAGATTCGGATGTTCAAACCCTATTATTTAATTATAAAATGATTCGGAGTCCCGTTTTAATTCCAAAAAATATTCAAAAATTTGTAATAAATACCTGGAAAATCATTTTTAACCCCGAATCTTCTCTGAAAAATTATTTTGATCGAATATCTTATGTGTTATGTGCTACGTGTTCACTTTTTGATGCGTTAAATGCCTATTTGATTATGGTTTGACTGTTTTATTCATAACTTTCAATCCGTAAATCGGATTTGGGTAAAACGTAGGGTAGATGAAAGCTTATGACGTGTATGTGACGATTAGAATAATATGAGTATGAATAATTGATAGATACTTGTGATGCCTAGCAGAGTCAGCAAGACATAGAAAAGGAAATCAGTGATCCATAAATAGAATCAAAGTGTCGAAAGAGAAGGCAAGTGATTGGTAAATAGAAGAAAGGCATAGAAAGAGAAGGAAAGTGGTTGATGAATAAAACTGTCAGATTAGTACAAGTAAAGTGGAAATCGTCAGTGATAAGGCAAGTACTTCTGAACCTTTATTTAAAGTATATTGTAAATATTTTTGAACTGTTTCATAACATGTCGCTATTATTCAAAATCACTCATGTTTTATATTGCAAGTGCTTTAAACTATTTAACCTTGAACCCTGATTCTTCTTGATCTTGAGCCATAAGCCTTGTTCTTCACAAACCATTGATTGTTGAATTCTCAGATACGATCTAAACACAACAATACTACTCCACAAATACATATCTACCACATACTAATTCTGATATTGAGTTTCTTAACAGACCAACCCTTATTCCTTGTTTAACAGAAGACCAATTCTTGGAACCCTTGAACCCTTGGTCTTCTACTTTTGGATTCTTTCCTTGATTGAAAGCCAATCTTTTTGAATCCCTTGTTATACCTACTTGGTATTATGAATCACTCTATGCTTCAAGATAAATGATGTTTATGATTCAGCTTATTGATTTAAATTGGTTATCATATTGAATTGTTTTAGAATTGGATAGTTTTATAAATGTGGACCAGATTCGTGGTCAGGCCAGATTCGTGGTCATAATAGGCCAATACGTGCCTTGGATCCAGTATATAGAGCAAAGCTGAGAGCCTTGCTCGGGGTTAGTGCGTGACTAATCAGCAGCCTAATCTTGGTTTTAAAATGTAAAGTGAATATCCAATTCTAATCATTGCTTATTCAGAAACTTGATTCTTCTGAATCATTTCAATTGGTAACTGTTTAACCTCAATTGCTGCTATGATTACTTGCTGAGCTAGTAAGCTCACTCTTGCAATTTTTTTTTTATGTTTTCAACAGTTGAAGAAGAAAGTGTTGGTAACGAGGATTCCCTGTCCAGTGTGCGAGCTAGGATTTCCGTTTAAGTTGGATCGAGCTAGCAGGAGCTTTATATTATAGATGAGTGGTGTAAGATTGTAAGTACGATATCATTAAAAATTATAAGTTGAACTAGTTGGGTTTTGGTGGGATGTAATAAAAGTTAAGGTTATGGCTTGTTTTCATACTTTCACCTGTTGCGATCCTTGGTTATGTTCAGAAGGGTCAATGCATATAATACTTTATATACAGGTTTAATTATTATGGTGTGTGTTGTGAGCCCCAAACTTCTGACCCGGGTTTGGAGGATGTCACAGGTTGGTATCAGAGCTACAGGTTATAAGTCACTGAAACAAGCCTAGATTGTCGGGGATGGATAGAGGGTTAGGATTAGGATTAGGAAATAGAAAGATAGAACGTCGAGAGGTTGAGTGCGACCAAATAGTAGGTTTTAGTGGGATTCGTGATGAAATTCGACATCCTTATTAGCGAAGTGATTTTCAGATGGCGTCGATGGAAGATTCTTTCATTTCCGGCTCATCTGATCATTCGGAGCCTTCATTCGAAAAACTATCTTCTGATTCACGCCTTGCTCGTCCACCGGTATTTGCCATGCCACCTCCTGTTACGATGGTTACATCTTTTCACATTATTATCTCATCCCCTGATGCGAGGCTATCTATTCGAGAATTTCCCCCACACACTGATTCTAGTTGTACTAGATATTCAGTTGTGTGCGCATTTTTCTGTCTACTCTACATTCTGTTCTATAACATCTGTTCAAAACTCGTCTTATGAAGTAACAACACCCAGAAGGATGGATTCGATAGCTATAACATATGGTGAGTACATGAGGCATTGAGAAATGTTAGAAGAACCTAGAGTGAGGATACGTATGTTTCGGAAGATAGCCGCTAGCAGGTTATAGGGAGCTACTAATGAGTATGCTACCCACGATTATCTTGTGGAGTGAGCTAGATGAATCTTTAAAGAAATTTGAGAGGATTGGAAATCGAGAGTTTTCTTAAAATTATATAACAATGATATGATCAAACATGATACGTATAGAAGTAATGTGATATAAATCGATCTTATATTATAAAATAAATCTGATGATTACTAGATAGATTTGTTATACTTAGTAACCGTAAGAGATGATGATGGGAGTGTTACTGGTATGAAAGACTAGAAGTGAAGTTACGAATAAAATAATTTACAACGGTAACTGGAGTTTGGTTGATCAATGAAGGCAAAATTGACCCAATAAGGGGTAGAAGATATATGGAAAGGAATGGGCTCTTATCTGATTATTTTCCTAATTGGATTCCTTGTGATAGTTGAGAAGGATGACAACCAACTCATATAGTAATGACGACCATGTATATGATTTTCAAAATTTCAAACCAGTTTTCCAAAGAGATTTTCTTCACAGAATTTTTCTAAAATTCCTTGGAACAAAATAAGTTTTAAAACTTGTTTGTCCAAGTACTACTTGAGTTTCTTGTTCGATTCAAGATTATCCAGACGGATACTTGTTTTAGAAATTAGTATGGTTCGTTTAGAAGGACAAATGAACCCGCTATTACGGAGAAACTGCTGAGACGATTAGAGCACGAGGAATATGTCGATTCACGAGAAGCTGAGTACGAGCAAAGAAGATTAAGGAAATATGTAGACCTTCTAAAGGGAGAACGTTATTAGGAAAAAGAGGTGACAAGTTGAACGATTAGCAGCATAAGCGAAATTTGAAGTTATAAGCATAAATCTCGTACGATTACAAATAGAATCGTATACGAACGTGGAAGCGTGAAGCTAAAGATACAAGACCTAGTAAGTGGGAAATTATCTTAATAATCGATTCAAGAAAGTATTTCTGAGAAATTTCTAAAGTTGATATACGATTTGGCATGGGATCTATTGATCGGAAAAGCATTGAAGCTATAAATAGAGAAAATGCGAATGGCGACCAATGATATCATTCTTTCTTATCATTCTTATAAATCTCGAGTAAAGTATGAACTTCTTTTATGATCATCTTTATAAGGTGATTGTTGAATCCCTTTCAAATCATTCCTTCTTCAAAACATTGTTTCCTAGTTGGGACAAGCAGTGTCATGGTATGACGATTTGTCGAAATGACAAAAAGTCTGGTGGGACGCCACCTAATCATGTGTTGTGTGCCATATGATATGAAAGACTGGCCATCTTGAGTACTAATATGGTTGTCTCATTCCTCTGTAAATCATTATTCATTCTTTCTTCTTCAATCCTGATTTGTTAATTCATGAATTTCTCCAATTATTTCCTTGTACTCTTATCCCTTATAGAAAGTTTTCAATCAGAATCATATACACAAATTCCTTCTTGTGTATGGTCTACTCTTTGAATGTTTTAAAAAGGAAGCGAAATGAACCCGTGTAGCATACGGAGTTACATAACAAGTGTGGAAAATTGCAAGCCGATGAATGGTGGACATTTACGTGCAGAGAAGAATCATTATACCGATAACGAGATAGTTGCGAAAATATCAAATCAAAGGCGGAAAATCTATATACATGATACGTTTCGAGTCTGAGATTTTGGCATGAATTGGAGTAATTAGAAAACTGTATGAGGTAAATTAACTAGAGAAACACGAAAGTAAAGCTGCATGTATCAGATGAGGCAAATGATCAATCGGACAATGAAGGCGAATGAAGAAATTCTTAACAATAACCAGATAATCAAGTAATACATTGTGAAGATGAAGCATACCTTAATCATGTGGGAGATATTTATCATGAAGAATCAAGATCGAAGAAATGCTAGATACGGATAAACTTTAAGTGTGTTCATCAAGGGATGGTTGGGTTTTCCCCAACTCAAGAAAATGAGTTGTGGTAAAATTTACGCTTGTAGCAGGGACGACAAAGAAGGTTCAATATGGAAAGACATAAGGGAAGATGAAGGTATGACGATTTGACTGCAACAATTTTTAAGATGTGAAGCTTTAAAACCAAATGTACTCATTCGCAAGATTTTAAGAGTGTGGGTTGAGACCAGGTGTTGGTCATCAAAGGTTGAACAAGTCAATTAATAAGGACAAGTGTATACTGTCAGGGTGGACTAATTGTTAAGTAGAGAGCTTGAATTGAAACATGAACTAGAAGAATTTTAGAATAATTTGTAATTGTACTCGGTAGTGATATTATGTTATAATCAGGGAATATGAGAAAAAGGTATGGTATAATAAGAATTGTTCGCTATAACCTTAAGTTGAATTAGAGACATTGGTTGTACTGATTAATATTACATGAGGTGGTGAATTGGTGAGTTTGGAAAGTGAAAGTGGACTGGTATATTTGAGGGATTGATTGTTGGTTATTTGGTTGATTGTGGGTGTCAGCTTGAGTCCGACTGGTAGTCAATAATTCAAAGGAGATGCTGCTCAAATTTTTTTTGGAAAATAGACTTCTCTGTGTTGGATATTAATGTTGATACTCCAATTAGTTGTGATCTCGATTCTCGAAAGAGGTTGTTACATCCAATTCGACTATATATAATTGGTCTTTGATTTCATTTAGCTAGTCATCACTTAGTACAATTGATCAATTAAGTAAGTTAATTGGTCAATTGTACCAATTAATGATCAGTTACATGGAAATCAATTCCCATTAGATTAAGTCAAATTTTGATGTGACTTTCAAATCTGAAATCTAAACAATGAGGAATTGGGGAGAAGTAAGGACGCTAGTAGAATTCAGAAATTGCTGCAAATGTGTGAGCTTTTACTTGGATGAGCATGCCCTTCATAATGGACAAGAGAAATAAAAAGTCATTTGTATGGAAAAGTGAGAAGACTGTTTTCAAGAGCTAAAGATTTAAGATGAAGCAACGAGAAGAAAGGAAGAAGTGAGATGGAATAAAGTAGAGATTAATAGTTACACCAATATGGATTTTATTAGACAGTCAAGGAGATTTTTATCATCTGCAACAAAGTTTTATCAAAGAACGTCTTGTTTCTAAATTGTTGTGATAATCATACAATAAATGATTTGTCAAGTATTTCTGTTTTGGACTAAGTGTGAGATATAGTTTTATTTCAGCTTCCGAATGATGTTGATACTTAGGTTGTTAGATATCGGAAGTGGTATTAATACAGATGATTGATGTTTACTTCAGAATGGGATGTTGTGAGCATCAAAGTTCGTATTAATATCTAATTTGATATGATAGCAAAATGAGTATTAATGTCAAGAGTTCGGCTTTGAATAAGCTATGAGAATGAAGAACGGAGATGAAAAAGGAGGTGGAATCAAAAGGATGATAAAGAAACTATATAAGATGCCAGGATATAGGCAAGATATGGGTAACATGAACGACAACGAAGATGGTTGGAGTTGAGCAAGAACTATGACTGCACGATTAAGTATCACCCAGGAAAAGCAAACGTAGTAACAGATGCATTAAGAAGAGAGGAAAAATCGAACGTGTTGACTGTGTCAGAGGATTCATACAAAGAATTTCAAAAGTTAAAATTTGATGCCAGAACTTGCAAACCTAACGATGCAAAAATGTATAGTATGACTTTTCAGCCAGGATTGCTAGAGAAGGTAAAGAAATGTCAAGGGAAAATAATAGATTAAGATATTAACCGTTAAAGGAAAAAAAATATATATATATATACTCAAAAAGATGATCAAGACATTCCCAGATTTTATTTCAGAATTTGGGATTCCAATAGTGACAGAATTGAAGGATAGGACCTTACAAGATGCTTACAACTCAAGACATTTGGTCTATCCATGAAGTTCCAATGTGTATAGAGATTTAGAGGGAAATTATTGGGGGCCAGATATGAAGAAAGAAAAGGTGGGATAGATTAGAAAATGTTACACGTATGGAGGAGTTAAGGCGGGACATCAAAGACTAGATATATATATTTCGCCAAGAAACGTTATGGTGATGCCACCTGAGAACCAAAGGTGAGGAAAACATTAATTGCATTATTATTGATAGGTTATTTAAACCTGATCATTCTCATTTAGTAATAAACAGTTTATTCCATAGGCGGGTTAGTTGCTGCTTGAAGAAATGATGCTACATCATCAAATCCAGAAGCTAGTTGTAGATGATTAATATTGTGTGATTTGAAATTTGACAAGGATATTCAGAATACGATAAATCACGTCGAACTAGAATGGTATGAACTACTTCTAGAGGAATGGATATGAAGTAAAGAGAAACTAAAAAGATAGGAATTTGGTTGAACAATGATAACTCAAGAGATTTAAGCTACTCCGAAGGTATGATACGAGACATATATGTCAAAGAAATTTTTCTGATAATATGGCATAAGGAAAGAATAAACGTTATATGTGATTAGACATCAAGGAAAGCATTGCGGTCAGTTTCGTATGAGAACTCTTTAGAATCAAAATAAATGATGGTATAGGTTAAAAATATGTCGGTGATACCTCCAGGTTAGTGTACTTTCTTTAAAATGGTAAGAGATCTTCGCTCGACATCCTCGATTGTGCTTCAAGGAAAATAAAATATGGTGATAAGTCTGTGCATCAGTCATATTCCGTAGAGATCTTTTCGTTAATTCTTAATTCTGGAGTAATCTCGAGAACGTTAGGAATCGAATATGCCATAGTTTCAGTATATCATTCGCAGATGGATGAGATGATTTAAAAGAAGGATTAAAGAGTCTCGAATGCGATTGTAAGCGATTATGAACTAAGTTAGTTGAATAGCGAAACATGAGGGAATGGGGTTTAATAACCAGTAGCTATTGCAAACGTTCATGAGCACGAATTACTAGAATTACAAAGGAAAGATAATTAGTAAGCATTACGCTGGTCCTTTTAAAACAGTAAAGTAGTCAGGATAAATGTAAGTAGGCTTCACCGCCACACGTTTAGCAGGTTCATAGGGTATTTATATGTGTATACTCAGGAAGAGTAATTTAGCTCCATTATATATATAAAATGGAGACTTGAGTTGAGTTATATAAGCAACAGATAGAATATAAGGTCAGCAAGAGATTGTTAAGTAATGATTGATGATGCGAGTAAAAGTTTATGAAAAGTTGTAGGGTTGAAAGATCAACCTGAGAAAATGGAAGTGAGATACTCGAATATATCATTATCTGATCCTTAGTTTGATTCTGAGGACAGAATCCTTTTAAGGGGGGAAGGATGTAACATCCGGGATATCGCGTGTAATTATTTTTATTAATAAATAATTTTTATATGATTATTATGTGATTTTTGGTGAATAATCTGATGATTGGTGTAAATATGTGAATGCTTATATGTGCTATAGTATAAGTTTGCTAATTTTATTATGACCAGAATAAAATATAGATTATTACGGTATTTTTCTGGTAATTTTTGGGCTGTTAAATAATTTCATATTGATTTATGAATTTATTAATTATTTTCTGAATAATTACAAAATTATTTTATAAAGCCGGGAATCGTCCGACTTCAACCATTTTTACGTTTTTACAACCCGAAACTCTTCCAAAAACTCCTTTCTAACTTAATCTGGTAATTTTTAGATATTTTCCGTGTTTTGACTTTTTCGATCCGGATTACGATTTGAACCGTGCCCGGCCCGACGCAAGATTTTCGATACGGTAATCATTTCGGTAAACCAACAAAACCCGTATTTCCGAAAGACGAGATATTATTACATTATTTTCGTATAGCGTGTTTTATAAAAAGCCCGGTTGGGATAATTATCCAAAACTGATATCAAATCGGATCGTTTTTGCAGTTACTTAGCGGCTAAGTAACTAATTTAACGATCCAAGATGATCCAAAACGAGCCAATATTCCAAAAATATATATAGCCCTTTTATTATTTCATTTTATTCGTATAATTACAATCAATCAGTAAAACCCCGTAAAATACAGAGAAAATGTCGAATTAAAACCGCGTTCTTGAAAATCAAACACACGAACGAAGGCGTTATCGAACTCCGATTCAGGCGTGTAATATATCAAAACGAAGCTCTCGAAATCTTCTTTCTGAATCAACCATCTGTTTTTACCCAGAAATCAAGGTATTTTTCTGATTTAATTATTTTATTTCGAATTATTTATGAATTAAAATAGGAATTTTGTTTTTGATGTTGTTTGTGTGATTTGATGGCATAATCTGGTAGATAATTTTCTCCTGGTCAATTTGGTATATTATATATCAAAAACCGAGTTTAATAACATGTTAAATTTTGAGTTTGATTTTCGGAATTTGAACTTAGGGTTTTGAAGCTTTGAATGTTCTTAATTAATTTTGGGATTTTCAGTTTGAGTGATCTGGGATATATATGAGGTTGGGGGTTAGATTATATGTGTGACAAGCTTTATTTTAAGCTATAAATTGTTGAGTTTGCAACACGATTCAGCTGAATCGTGTTTTCGCCGGACATGGCCGGTGTTCTTCGAACGTTTGACCGGAAATCATGGTACGCTGGTTGTCTGGGTTATCTGTTGCTGGGTTTGAGTTGCATGGAAGGTAAGGAATGATTTTGTGCTGAGAAACAGAACAAACCCACTCGATATGGCCATGAATTGAACTCACCGGAAACCGGCGAAGCCGCCGGATCATTTCCAGATTTCGGCCGGCATTCAACCTGTTCCGGTGGGTTTTTTCGACCCGTTTGCTTTTGGTGTTGACCCGGTTTTAATCTCCCCTTCCCCAAAATCAAATCTGAAAAACTGTTTTTGAATTTCTATTTTAGGAAATATTTCAAAAATACTTTATTTAATTTCTAAAATTCATTTTTAATTCCAAAAATTATTATTTTAATTCTGAAAATTATTTTTAATTCTAAAATAAATCTTAATTATTTAATTAATTAATTTTAGTTGATAATTAATTAATTAATTAGTCAATTAATTTAAATATTAATTAATTTAATTAGTTATTAATTAATTTTAATTGATTATTTAATTAGATTTAATTATTTAAAAGTGATTTAAAAATTCTGAAAAATAGTTTCGAGCTTTAAAATATTATTTTAAATTATTTTCAAGGCTCAATAATTAGTATAAAATTATTTTAAAGTCAGATTCGGATGTTCAAACCCTATTATTTAATTATAAAATGATTCGGAGTCCCGTTTTAATTCCAAAAAATGTTCAAAAATTTGTAATAAATACCTGGAAAATCATTTTTAACCCCGAATCTTCTCTGAAAAATTATTTTGATCGAATATCTTATGTGTTATGTGGTACGTGTTCACTTTTTGATGCGTTAAATGCCTATTTGATTATGGTTTGACTGTTTTATTCATAACTTTCAATCCGTAAATCGGATTTGGGTAAAACGAAGGGTAGATGAAAGCTTATGACGTGTATGTGACGATTAGAATAATATGAGTATGAATAATTGATAGATACTTGTGATGCCTAGCAGAGTCAGCAAGACATAGAAAAGGAAATTAATGATCCATAAATAGAATCAAAGTGTCGAAAGAGAAGGCAAGTGATTGGTAAATAGAAGAAAGGCATAGAACGAGAAGGAAAGTGGTTGATGAATAAAACTGTTAGATGAGTACAAGTAAAGTGGAAATCGTCAGTGATAAGGCAAGTACTTCTGAACCTTTATTTAAAGATATATTGCAAATATTTTTGAACTATTTCATAACATGTCGCTATTATTCAAAATCACTCATATTTTATATTGCAAGTGCTTTAACTATTTAACCTTGAACCCTGATTCTTCTTGATCTTGAGCCATAAGCCTTGTTCTTCACAAACCATTGATTGTTGAATTCCCAGATACGATCCAAACACATACGTACTACTCCACAAATACATATCTACTATATACGGATTCTGATATTGAGTTTCTTAACAGACCAACCCTTATTCCTTGTTTAACAGAAGACCAATTCTTGGAACCCTTGAACCTTTGGTCTTCTACTTTCTAATTCTTTCCTTGATTGAAAGCCAATCATTTTGAATCCCTTGTTATACCTACTTGGTATTATGAATCACCCTATGCTTCAAGATAAATGATGTTTATGATTCAGCTTATTGATTTACATTGATTATCATATTGAATTATTTTAGAATTGGATAGTTTTATAAATGTGGACCAGATTCATGGTCATACTAGATTCGTGGGCATAATAGGCCAATGCGTGCCTTTGATCCAGTATATAGAGCAAAGCTGGGAGCCTTACTCGGGGTTAGTGCGTGACTGATCAGCAGCCTAACCTTGGTTTTAAAATGAAAAGTGAATATCCAATTCTAATCATTGTTTATTCAGAAACTTGATTCTTCTGAATCATTTCAATTGGTAATTGTTTAACCTCAATTGCTTCTATGATTATTTGCTGAGCTACTAAGCTCACTCTTGCAAAAAAAATTTTATATTTTCAACTGTTGAAGAACAAAGTGTTGGTAATGAGGATTCCTTGTCCAGTGTGCGAGCTAGGATTTCCGTTTAAGTTGGATCGAGCTAGCAGGAGCTTTATATTATAGATGAGTGGTGTTAGATTGTAAGTACGATATTATTAACAATTATAAGTTGAACTAGTTGGGTTTTGGTGCGATGTAATAAAAGTTAAGGTTGTGGCTTGTTTTCATACTTTAACCTGTTGCGATCCGTGGTTATGTTCAGAAGGGTCAATGCATATAATACTTTATATACAGGTTTAATTATTATGGTGCGTGTTGTGAGCCCCAAACTTCTGACCCGGGTTTGAAGGACGTCACAACCATAGCATATTTCTTCTTTGCAATAGACATGACATTGATTGGACCAAATAGATCAAATGCAGTACGTGATAAGGTTCAAGAATTGATGACTCAGTTTTGCTCTTGAAAGAAGATTTTCTTTATTTTTTCCTTCTGACATGAATTACAAAGGCCATCAGGAGCAAATACTATTTTTGGTAGTCCTCTCACAAGATCTTTCTTTACAAGCTCATTTATATTGTTGAAATTTAAATGAGAGAGTTTCTTATGCCAATTCCAGCTTTCTTCAATTGATGCTCTACTCAACAGACAAATTGCAGAACCATCAGTACTTGTTAAAAGTCTGGCTTCATAAATATTACCATGTTTGTATCCTTTCAGAACCACTTTGCATGTTGAATTACTTATAACTTCACATTGTTCTTCAAAGAAATCCACATGATAACCTCTGTCACAGATTTTACTTATACTCAACAGATTGTGTTTAAGTCCTGAGACAAGAGCTATTTCTTCAATGATGACATTCCCAAGATTGATCTTGCCATATCCCAGAGTTTTTCCAATGTTTCCATCTCCATAAGAAACTTCTGGGCCAGGTTTCTCAACAAAATTTGATAGAAGGGCTTTATTTCCAGTCATATATCCTGAACATCCACTGTCCAGAACTAGGATATTCTTCCTGTTGCCCTGCAATCACAAAGACCACTAATGATTAGTTTTAATGACCCATACTTGCTTGGATCCTTTGGCCTTTTTAAGTTTGTTAACATTTGTAGCGGATTTAGCATCAGAGTTTATGCTAACATTTTTCTTATCAGTATTAACAGTATCAGACTTTACATCATACTTTACACTAGAAGGAATTAAAGCAACTTTCTTCAAAGAAGGTTTTATCTTATAATAATCATAGTACAAACTATGATATTCCTTACAAGTATAAATGGAATTTCATATACTACCACAATGAAAACAAGGATTTTGTGGCTTAAACCTAACAGACTGACTCTTAACTCTTGACTTACAAGGTAAGGAGTTTATATTCTTATTCTTCCTGCAAAAAGAAGCCAGATGGTTAGAGTTTCCACAGTTATAGCATTTCTTTCTAGGAGCATTAGGAACATGCATATAATTGTTACTTTTATTCACACCTTCCTTTCCATTCCTATTTTTCCTAGCTACCTTTACCTTGTTTACACTGGTAATCTCTTTCGGCTTATGTTTAAGCTGTTTCTTTGTCATTAAGCCTATGTTAACTTCAGTTGGTTTATCCTATTCTAATTTGTTAGAAGTTGACTCTGCTATCACTTCTATCTCAATATCTTTCATCTTTTCAGAATCAGACTTTACAGTTTTAGCTACAAATTTAACAGGATTTACCTTTGGCTTAGTAGTCTGTTTAACAATAATTGGCTTAACTTGTTCAGTTCCTTTTTCACTTTTCTCATCTCCATAACCTAAGCCCTCTTTCCAGTTCTCACTACTTAGTATATTCTGAGTTGTTCTGCCAGAGTTAGTCCAAGTCTTGATAATCTCTCTCTCCTTTTCTAACTCAGTTTTTAGAGATTTATTCATTTTTAGCACTTCATCTCTCACATAGAAAGCAGCATCTCTATCTTTCTGAGTTTGATGGAACATAACTAACTCTTTTTCTAAATAATCATTCCTCTTTTTAAAAGCAAGATTTTTAGAAGTTAATCTTTCACATGTTAAAGTTTGATCTCTATAGCTAATAAACATGGTTTTAAGATATAATCTCAACTCAATAATATCATCAGTATGAAAGGCATAAGTTGTTTGAGGTACCTTTAACTTAGCAGCATCAGAACTGCTATCAGCATTTGCCATCAAGGCATAGTTCTCCTCATCTTCAGAATCTGAGGTGGCTGTCCAGCTTTTCTTCTTTGTGACAAGAGTCTTGCCTTTCTCACTCTTTTTTTTCTTGCAGTTAGGATTATATGTGGCCTTTCTCACCACAGTTGTAGCATTTGACATTTGAGTAATCTCCTCTGTCAGACTTTCCTCCTTTGCCTTCAGATTCCTGAAGCCCTTCTTATCAGAACTTCTACCTTTCCTTAAAAACTTCTTTCCCCTTATGAATTTCCTGTAGGATATCTTTATGATACCCTTCACCATAAGAGCACAGATCTTCATCATCTCTTCATCAGCATCTACTTCAGGAAGACTTTCAGTTTCTGAATCATTATCATCAGAACTTGATGATTCTGAATCAGACTTTATTATGAGAGCCTTTCCTTTTCCTTTCTTTGAGACAACCACTTTGGGGGATTCCTCCTCAGCATTAAGAGCAATTATTCTTGACTTTCTCCCATGTCTCTTGCTTCTTTGATCCATCTCAAGTTCATAAGTCTTGAGCATTCCATAAATTTCATCAAGAGTAGTTTCATCAAGAGCATAGTTATCTCTTATAATAGTAGCTTTCAAATCCCAACTTTCAGGAAGAGCTAAAAGGAATTTTAGATTTGAATCTTCAATGTCATATTCCTTGTCCACCAGTGACAGATCATTCAAGAGTTTGACAAACCCGTCAGATAAGTCAGTTAATGATTCATCACTTTTTGAGTCAAAGTGATCATACTCATGAGTGAGTATAGTCCTCCTGTTTTTCTTGATTGCATTAGTTCCCTGACACCTTATTTCCAAAGAATCCCATATCTCCTTTGCAGTCTTGCATTGAATTACCCTATTTGACATGACATTATTAATGGCACTATGCAGCAACTGCCTTACCTTTGCATCTTTGGCAATAGATGAGATATCTTCAGCTGAGATATCACAAGAGCTGCTAGATTACAATTGTATGATCTTCTTGATGATCGTAACTCTTATAGAGTAAACCTATGTCTGTGTTTATATAGACACACAGTTACAAGATAACTTCTAGTTGATATGGAATATAATTATGTCTCCTAAAATATATCAACCGGATATCTTATATAATTCTTCTAGTTCTCTAACTCTTTCCATGCATATCTTCTTGTTGTATTAGTCTCGATCTTCTTTCCTGTAAATTAGCTTCCTTCTTTAACTGTTAGTCCTCTAGTACTTAAGTTCATATATCCATCTTCTGATATTATCTTTTGATAATCTAATTCCTGATATCCTTAAGTCCTGACTTCCAGTAAGTCCTGATTCCAGTAAGAACTGATATTTCCTGTTAGTTAAGATCTGAAAACTAAACATGAAACATATTAGACATGACATCTCAAATATATCCAACAGGTTAAGAAAAAAAAGGCTATTGAATGAAGTACTTAATGAAGTTAGAATCCCATGTTTGTGTCATATAGTATTCAACTCTTTAATTCTTTTAGTTAATGTTCTTTAGTATAATCTCTTAGTTAATTGTAGTTAAACAACCTCATTTTTTTATTCGTCTTAGAATTAAATAATAACCATACCATTGTTGCATAGGTACATTGATTAAAATTAACTTAACCAGTCTCTGTGGGAATGAACCATAATTAATTCTATATTACTTGCGATCATGTATACTTGCGTAAATATTAGCGCGTGTTTTCATCCTAAAAAGTTTTTTGCGCCGCTGCCGGGGACTCGTGGTTAATCTTTAGTTTATGTGTTTGTCATCAGTGATCATTAAAGTTCAGTGACTCGGATAATGTTACTTACTTGTTTCCTTATCGTGTTTCAGGTACTCTAGCGAGCGTGTATGCACACGCGTTCTCAGTCTCGTAAGAGAACACTGGATCAAGCTGAGGAAGAAGTTGTAGTAGCTAAGGAAGTTTTCGAGGAAGTTCTTGTCGAGGAGAAAGTAGAAGAAGAAGCACTTATTGTAATGGGAGAACTAGAAGCAAATCTGAAGGCTTTGATGGATTGCTCTCAACCAAAGATAAATGATATTCAGTCTAGCATTATTCGACCAGCCATCTCGGCTAATACCTTTGAGATCAAATTGAGCACAATTCAGATGATTCAGAACTCAGTTCAGTTTAAGGGTTCTCTGACAGAAGACCCCAACATGCACATCAGAGATTTGATCAAGATCTGCGACACTTTTAAGTTCAATGGAGTTTCTGAAGATGCTATTAAGTTGAGGCTTTTCCCATTCTCTCTGTGGGATAAAGCTAAGTGCTGGTTACATTCTCTACCACCAGAGTCTATCACCAAATGGGAGGATCTTGCTCAAAAGTTCTTAACTAAATTCTTTCCTATAGTGAAGACTGCTGCAATCAGAAACACACTTACTCAATTTGCTCAGCAATCTAGAGAATCTTTGTGTGAGGTTTGGGATCGCTACAAGGAGATGCTTAGAAAGTGTCCTCACCATGGGATGCCTGACTAGATGATCATTAACTGCTTCTATAATGGTTTGGGTGCTACTTCTAGACCCATGCTTGATGCAGCATCAAGAGGAGCCTTGTGGGCTAAAAGCTACGATGAAGCTTATAAATTGATTGAACTGATGACTGTGAATGAATACCAGAATCCTACTCAGAGACTATCTCAGGGTAAGGTAGCAGGAATTCTAGAGTTAAATGCAGCTACTGCTATAGCTGCTCAGCTTAAGGCTTTGACGATGAAGGTGGATTTTTTGGCTAATTATGGAGTTAATCAGATCACTAGTGTCTATGAGCTTTGTGTTGGTGCCCATGATATGGAGCAGTGTGCTATTTCTAGTGAATCAGCTCAGTTCGTGAGCAACTTTTAGAGGTCATAACAGCCGGTGCCAGCCACCTATCATCCGAACAACCGCAATCATCCTAACTTCAGTTGGAGCAATTCTCAGAATGCGGTTCAACAGCCTTATCAGTAGTATCCAGCAAAGCAGTAACCCTCCTGGTTTTCAGCAACCGCAATATGCACCAAGACAACAACTCCAGCTGCAACAGTCTAATGAAAAATCTGAATTGGAGGAGTTGAGGCTCATGTCCAAGAGCCAAGAGGTTTCTATCAAGACCTTGGAAAATCAAATTGGAAAAATTGCCAATGCCTTGCTAAATCATCAGCCTGGTACACTCCCTAGTGACACTGAAGTTCCAGGAAAGAGGGAAGCTAAGGAGCAGGTAAAAACAATTACATTGAGGTCTGGGAAGGTTACAAATCCCGAAAAATCTCAAGTTTCGAAAGAAGAAGTTGTGGCTGAAGAAGAAGTGCAGAAGGAAGGAGAAGTGGAACCAAGGAAGACTACTGTTGAACACACTCCTCCTGAGGGTAATACAGGGGAGAAGAAGATCTATCCTCCACCTCCTTTTCCTAAGAGGCTGTAGAAGAAAAAGCTGGATAAACAGTTTGAGAAGTTTTTGGAGGTGTTCAAGAAACTTCATATCAACATACCTTTCGCTGAAGCTCTTGAACAGATTCCTAGTTATGTGAAGTTTATGAAAGGTATTCTCTCTCGGAAGGTGAATCTTGATGACTTAGAGACCATTGCTCTCACGGAGAAATGCAGTGATGTGCTACAACAGAAGTTGCCTCCGAAGCTCAAAGATCCTGGAAGCTTCACTATTCCTTGCACCATTGGAAAAGTGTCATTTGATAAATGCCTATGTGACTTGGGAGCTAGCATCAATTTGATGTCTTTGTCAATCTTCAAGAAGTTGGACTTACCTGATCCAAAGCCGACTTATATGGCCTTGCAGTTAGCCGATCATTTTATTACATACCCACGAGGTATTGTGGAGGATGTTTTGGTCAAGGTTGATAAACTCATATTTCCTGTTGATTTTGTAATCCTTGATTTTGAGGAGGATAAGAAGATTCCCATAATCTTGGGAAGACCATTTTTGGCTACTGGCCGAACCTTGATTGATGTGCAGAAGGGTGAGCTTACTATGCGAGTGCTAGATCAAGATGTGACTTTCAATGTGTTCAATGCCATGAAATTCCCTACAGAAAATGAGGAGTGCTTGAAAGTGGAGTTGGTTGTGGTTACTTCGGAACTTGATCAATTGTAAAGGTCTGATGCCTGAAAAAAGGCCTTGTTGGGGAATTCAGATAGTGAAGATGATGAAGGTGATGAGCAGTTGCAATATTTGAATGCTTCTCCCTGGAAGTGAAAGATGGATTTGACTTTTGAATCTCTTAGAATGGAGGAACTGAACAAATCTCCAAAGTGCCTCAAGCCATGTATTGAGGAAGCCCCTACACTTGAGCTTAAACCATTGCCTGAACACTTAAGGTATGCTTTTTTAAGTGATGCATCTACTTTGCCTGTGATTATTGCATTTGACCTTTCCGGTAGTGATGAGGAAAAACTCTTAAGGATTCTGAGAGAGTTCAAATCGGTAATTGGATGGACTATAGTAGATATTAAGGGAATCAGCCCTTCTTATTGCATGCATCAAAATTCTGCTAGAGGAAGGTAGCAAGCCTACTTTTGAGCAACAAAGAAGGCTTAATCCGATCATTAAAGAAGTTGTGAAGAAGGAAATTCTCAAGTGGCTGGATGCGGGGATCATCTATCCCATTTCTGGCAGTTCTTGGGTGAGTCCAGTTCAGTGTGTGCCAAAGAAAGGAGGTATCACTGTTGTTGCTAATGAGAAGAATGAGCTCATTCTAACTCGAACAGTCACGGGGTGGAGAGTTTGCATGGACTACAGAAAGCTGAACAAGGCCACAAGGAAGGATCACTTCCCTCTTCCTTTTATTGGTCAGATGCTTGACAGATTGGTTGGGCACGAGTACTACTGTCTTTTGGATGGCTATTCGGGCTATAATCAGATTTGCATTGCTCCAGAAGATCAGGAAAAGACTACTTTCACTTGTCCATTTGGTACTTTCGCCTTCAGAAGAGTTTCTTTTGGGTTGTGTGGAGCACCTGCCACATTTCAGAGATACATGATGGCTATATTCTCTGACATGATTGGTTAGAATATAGAGGTGTTTATGGACGATTTCTCTGTGTTTGGTGATTCTTTTGATGAGTGGTTGCACAATCTTGGCGCAGTTCTTAAAAGGTGCGTTGAGACCAATCTGGTTCTCAACTGGGAGAAATGTCACTTTATGTTGCGACAGGGCATTATTCTTTGGCATAAGGTCTCTTGTAAGGGTCTTGAGGTGGACAAAGCCAAGGTGGGGGTCATTGAAAATATTCCTCGACCAATTTCTATAAACGGAGTTCGCAGCTTTCTTGGTCATGCGGGAATCTATCGACGGTTCATTAAGGACTTCTCAAAAATCTCTAAACCCTTGTGCAAGAGAAAGATGTCCCTTTCAAGTTTGATGACGAGTGTCTTGCTGCTTTTGAGTTCTTGAAGAAGAGTTTGATCACGACACCTATCATAACTGTACCTGATTGGAATGAACCTTTTGAGATGTGCGATGCAAGTGACTATGGAGTTGGAGCAGTTCTTGGGCAGAGAAAGAACAACATATTTCATGTCACACCCCCAAATCCGGGGTTGGGGATCTGGGTTGTCACGAGTTCCATTTCCCTTAACAACACTTAGTCTAAATAAATGACCAATTACTGCGTACTGTGACCCCATAATATATACACACACCACAAGTTATAGTCTCAGAGATGAATACGAAAATAACACAAGTCATTTCATTCCATAATTATAAGTCATTATACCTCAAAAAGGGTTTCTAAATAAATTTACATATTCCTTGCCATTATTACAATTCATAATATACATAATTCTGGTACATTAACAGGAGAAAACCTATCCTATTGGTAGTTCCTACCTCAGCTACAGCAGCATCAACGCCTACAGGAAACTGCAGAACATTTCCTATCTGCTTGCGAATTGGGAGCTTGGTCATGTTCATTTTGTCTATCTGTTGTTGTGTGATGAAAAAGAAAGCAAGGGTGAGCAACAAGCACACCAAAATAATATATATAATAATTAACAATATATGAGCATTCTCATAGTACTCATGAAAGTCTTGGTCAAGAAGAAATGAACCAAGTGGATATCTTAACGCGACCAAGTCGCAAAATATTCAGTATATATTTATATATACTTTTCAAAATCTTGGAAATCCTCTTCCATGCATAATATTCATAGAGTTCCAGTTTATAACTGTATAAAAATATTATTGCAAGGTGATATCATATATCTAACCTTGTCTCAACGTTTTTCTGAAAATCTTTGGCATGCATAAGATAATCATTAACTAGATATAAGTTGAAAAGATGAAGTTACAAGATACTCCAATATACTTATATCTTTTCCGAATACTACTTGAACTACCACTGTTCAAGGTATAATCAGTTTCAAAAGTTCATCACATAGATGAGACTACAAGATAAGACTTGAATAGATTCAATCTTTGAAATATTATTAAAAGAAATGAAGTTACTACATACTTCATTAATTCCCGATATATATATACACCTATATATATATCTCATACCTTTCTTGAAACCCTCTGTTATGAAAAGTATAAACAGAATTATAATATCCAATGAATTTGGAACGAAGAGAATTTTGGCATAAACCCGATATCTTGCTGATCAGGAAAAGATACCCATTAAGTAACCTTTTCTATTGTAGATGGATGAATTCCTCGCCGATCATCACTCTGGACGCATTAGGACATCGCGCTAGACCATTACCCGGCCACTCATGCGTGGATAGACTGTCACCCAGCCTCTTACACCTTCATAAACCGTACCCCGGCCTGTCGCTTATGCCAACTCAATTGGATGGACTTACTTCCCGAATATTGGGCAAGTAATCAAATTTTTTTCTCAAAACAACAACCTCGTTGCGAATATAAAATACACCACAGAGCCGGATCCCTTAGATTTTTGAGCGAGTATTCAAGTTCCCTTCGAAAGGGAGATCTTAACTTTGTAAGCGAGTTTTGGGATCCGCCCTAACTTTTAAAATCATTTTGAAGACTCGAAAACATTTTAAAGAATGTTTAGAGTAATGATGATTTAATAAAATAAATCAGTCCCGATATATTAAAAAATATCTGAATATTATTATTTAAATAATATTCCCATAAAGGATAATATTTATAAAAATAATTGAAGTAGAAGTTTTAAAACTCATACTTCAAACGAATAATAATAACAAAGATATACTTATACGAAAGTACGATCATTATTTGAATAATCAAAAATAAGTTTGATTATTATTCAAAACTATCGGATATACCTTATCCGATTAATAGTTATAGAAAACTATATATATATATATATATATATATAAATATATATATATATTATACTCGGGAACATCGACTCCTAGTTTATAAAAATGTTCATCTTTGGGTCCCCTATACTAAGGGTATACACAACTACTGCTTATCTCTAGCATAGGTATTATGCAGTTTATAAGCAATTGAATTGATAATAGAATATCAAGATTATGAAACAGGCATGCATATAAATGTCATATCACATTCTCCAATATATCGCAAGACTTTGCTAATAATAACCATTCACTTATCTTCGGATAATGCTTCAATATGTTACATCATGCATGAGCGTTCCGAGGTAGACTTAAGCTTAGAGTGGGTCCGATAACCTATGAACAATAACATAATTCGGAATTAAACCACGGTCGCTTAAGAAACTAGACTTTAACCAATTGGACCCTAATGTTCGCTTTTGCGCTTAACGATTCACATAATTCGCTCGAGTAATCTCAGCTCCACCATTTTTATAAAATTAACCGTTACGAATTTAAAGGGGACTCTTTTGCGAGTACTTTACCAACTTCCTAATCCACCTTAAATAATTGTTTCGTAATCCAATTAGTCTTTTAAGAGCCTTAAACAAGGTTTCAAAGTTAGCCGAGGGGTAAAGGTTCGTTCGCGAAACACCGTAACTTAAAATGGTCGTTTCTTCTAAACTGTAAATCGGATCTAAGAGAACGACATATCAAAACGAAGCTTGAATCATAAAATTTCTAAACATGGTAATGATCAGTTCATGGAAGTGAGTTTTCGGGTGCAAAAGTCATGCACAAAACAGTCTAAGGAAAATTGGCCATTACGATGGCTATAACTTAGCGATTCCCAAAATTTACCAAATCAATTCAATACCAAACCACCACCAATCAACACCATTCCACCATCATTCAACCATTAATACAAGATCATTCAATCCACCAACAATTTACCATAACCTAATCCACCAATTTATAGGTTAAACATTCAAGATTCATAACTTTAATTATTAAGCATTAACTTGACTAACTAATGGCAATAACCAAGAATAAGTCATCCAAATCATATCATAATCATACCAATTCTTAGAACACTCCCACAACTATCATAATATGCTTAAAATCACCTTAAACCAACTGATTTCTAAAAGTTCAAGGGCTTTATACCTTCCTTGGAGAGTGGGGATTCACTAACAAGCCTCTGGGAACCTCTAACTATCTCTACCAAGCTTGGATCTTAATGAAAACATAAGAAAACAAAATGTTAGTTCTTGAAAACACTATGCATTACTATTCATCATTATCTTTGATGAATTAATTAGCTAAGAAAGACATGGTTTTTGAAGCTCAACCTCATGGCTCATCTTAGTTATGAAATATAGAAACCAAGGAAACAAACCTCTTGAATTATGATTGAGTGGAGCTTGGATTTTGAAAATTTTCTCCTTGTTTTTCTTCCAAAAGCCGAGAGCAAGAGCTGGGGGGAGAAAAATGTGTTTGTTTGGTAGCTTTTGATTTTGGTGTTTGTGAAATGAATACTTGGTGGAGATTGCTTTGATAAAGTGATGACATCACTTGGATGACCTCACCTCCAAGCCACATGTCTTTCCATTATGGTTTGATGATGTCACCTTCTCTTTTAACCACATGTTTTAGCTTCTCTTGGAAGCTTCCTTCCCATTCTACTTGTATGTGCTTGTCCCTTGGTCATTTATTTGTTTTACGGTTCGCTTAACTCTCGTTCTCGTTATTCGTTTGAGGGATCATATCCGGGATCTCATTATTTGAGCTTCCCTAAATCTTTCCTAATATTTTATAATCCTTTAATGATCCTCTCTTATAATCCTTAATTAAAAGTCCTTTTAATTATGTTACCTTTTCTCAATTCTTTCGGTATCCGATTGATTTTCGGAAAAAATCAAAGTGTCCGGATTCGAATTCTGACGTTCCTTACATACACTTATATACTTTATGGAATACTAATATGATCTTAGAATCTCCATAACAGTACTTCTATATAGTGTGGTCTAATAATTTTCCTTAATCAGCATCATCAGCAAAAGTTACTATTCATCAGGGTTTCAAAAATTCCAAAAATTGGGGTAATTACAGTTTCCCCTCCTTAAAAGGATTCCATCCCGGAATCAGATAGAAAATGAATAGGGATACTTTTATAGCATCGCACTTTCTAACTCAAGTCAATTTTTCCCACATTGTGGTTCTACCACCAAACTCTGACTAGTTTGATAACCATATTCCTAAGCATTTGTTCCTTTTTGATTCATAACCCTCACTGGTTGCTCCACATAAGTTAAGTCTGGTCGGAGGTTTACATGTTCATATTCCCCTATGTGTCTCGCCTATGGATCATACTTCCTTAACATTGATACTTGGAACTCATTGCGAACTTGTTGTAAGTTCGGGGCTAGGGCTAGTTCATTTGATAACTTTCCACTATGTCTTAATATATCCGAGGGTCCAACAAATTATGGCCTTAGCTTTCCTTTCTTTCCGAACCTCATCAATCCTTTCCAAGGCTTTCCAAGGGGATACCTTTAACAAGACTAGGTCCCGTATTTCATACTCTTTGTCCTTTCGTTGTCAAATCAACATACTTCTTATGTCCATCTTGGGCAACTACCAACCGTCCTCTGATTAGATCTATTATATCCTTGGTCCTTTTGACCACTGTTGGTCCGAGCATCTTACGCTCTACAACTTCATCCTAACATAAGGGATATCGACATTATCTTCCCTCAAGGATCTCATAAGGCGACATCTCGATACTGACATACGATCTATTGTCATAAGAAAACTCAATCCGCAATAAATGATCATTCCAAATTCTTTCAAGTCTATTGCACATACTCTCATCATAGTTTCTAGTGTTATAGCTTTTTCTTCTCAATACCTACTCTTTTCTAGTTTGTAGTCGATACTACCTTCCGTACCTAACATTTTACTGGTTACACTTTTGCTCGTTAGCATTCTATAATCTTTTAATAACCGCGTCAACCTTAGTATCACGAACGCGTTAGATTCGGAATACCACCGTACTAATACCACTTCATCTCTAGCTGCTTCCATCTTCCAAAGTTTGATCAATCATATAGAAGTAAGGAATTTATTGAGAGATCACTATGATCATGAACACTTTTTCTATTACATAGTTAGTACAGAAGGTTGTCAGCCTTTAGTACTTGACAAGCAATCTAACAACATGTGGTATCCTACTAGGCTTCTATCATACAGATAGATAGTCATTCGGCAATACCTCCCCTTCTGGAAGGGTTGTTCTTCTCAGTTTACACGAAAACGAAAAGAAGAGAAAAGAAAGAATTTAAGAGAATTATAAAAAAAATATTGCCACAAAACATCTGGCTTGGAGTCTACCCCTGAAATATAGAGGTTTATCACAGGAGAACAAAACATATATATGTATATATCTCAATATCAAGTATTATAGCATCGCAATACATGTTTTTGTATCTTTCCCTATTCCGTCCATCATCCTATGGACCCATGCTCTTTCTTGAGCTTATAAACAATCACCGTTGAAACTCCCTCGACAACAAAAATTGAATATGGGATTTCATTCTAGACATCATCGTTCCTAGAATTCTACGCTTTCCCCACAACCTTCCTCGTATAGTAATATAACTCTCTGTCGATAAGAAAGAATGAATATTCAATAGGTAGATAATCGACTTAATTAGTCTATCAATGATAACTTATAAATCACCACAACCTGATTAGTGGTACCCAATCTCAACAACCATTACAATACAACTCTTACGGTTGTAATCGGCTCATTATTCAAAGAATCGTTGATGCATTACTATAGTCCACCACGGACCTACTATTGTCATTCGTTTTCCATGAAATCTTAATATCTAACCATACAAAGTCCATAGCTATCGTATCGAATTCTTCTAAGGAGGCAACATGATCACCGTTCATGATTCATGAAGAACACTCCTGAACTTGATGTACATATGACATGAAGCAGATAAAATTACAGAAGAGTTTCAATGAAAGCAACGATAGCAGGTTAATACCAATATTAACCATATGTCTTTATTAGGAGACATGAAGCTCAAAGGTTCATTTAGTCCTTTCGTAACATGGTCCTGGCTTATTCTCTAGATATGGCCTTCTAAGATAGATAGTCCGCTCACGGTAATTATATGAATTAAATTTTTACCAAACTACTATTACGGTTGAGTATCGCACAATCATCAGAAGAAATGTCAATCTTTCACACCATCATACAACCTTCATGACTTTAACCATCATCACTATATTCCTCTGGCACGAGCGCCTATAATTGCTCTCTTACACTTAGAGTGTCGGCCACCTCATTGGCCTTTCCTGATAGTAATAATTCCTTATAATCAATGTATTTTGAACAATCTCCATCTAAATTTTCTACCTCATTTCCAATCATTGCTTGTGTGCAAATGCTCTTCCTTAAGCTTTGGTGAGAAAAAATTATATCACCATTTTTTCAATAAGTTATTGCCTCGGTCTTTAGATGTGAACATTGTCACGACTGACTCTCGATCATACTTCAAACGTCTCTTATCTTGGGTCCTTCTTGTTTTCACCAATCTTGACCCTCATTGGGTTGATCTATACTTTCTTATGGTTCAACATGTGCCTACCTGGAATTATTATAATTACGTCATATTTCCTTTATCAAAATTTTATTCTTCAGAACTTTGAATATTACCTTTCTCCTTGTAAAACCTCTAAGGTTATCCTTGAATCGTTCTTCCTGTATTCCCTAGATACAGGGCATATCAAAATACCATTTACTAATAATAGAACCATTGTTTATATACTTTTGA
Organism: Apium graveolens; assembly: GCF_009905375.1. Classification (NCBI taxonomy): domain Eukaryota; kingdom Viridiplantae; phylum Streptophyta; class Magnoliopsida; order Apiales; family Apiaceae; genus Apium; species Apium graveolens. Next base: position 109,019,609 of record NC_133652.1, read on the forward strand.
AAATTTCTCCACTGATCCTTAAAGGTTGTTGTTACCTTAATCCTTTCCAATTCATACTGTCAAAACTCATACTGTCCCTATTAAGGGTGAAATGCCAACCTTTATGCATTCCTCTAGGATTCATCTCAAGTTATCGAGGTTCTATCCTTAATTCCACCTTTAAAAAGGTATATGCATCCTTCCATGGATAAGTCAAGTCATATGTCCTTGATAGATTATCTTATTCAATCATTCCCATCTCGATAGTCTATACCAAATTTCACAATGGCATCCATATGCAAGCTGAGGTCAACCCATATGGCCTCCAAAAGATAACAATGGTTATCCGCTTTTCTTTCCTGATTTGGTAATGATAATAGGGATGTTCTGGAAGATATTGGTCATGTTCAACGTGAACTTCTTTTTACTAAATCCTCATTTAGTTTTGTTGTTATCTCAACAGTCATCTCAATGATGAGATATCTTTTATTCCTGGCGTCTCCCTTTCTGGGTATCAAGCCACCGGTCTTACATACACTTCACATTCTTGAAGGTCACTTCCCTCATCCCATTTCTTAATTTCTTGCTTTCATGTCTCCTCAATCCATCCGTGTTCCCTTATTAATCCATCAATCTATCTCGGAGTTTCATCGAATACTCCCAACTTAAAGGGGATAAAATATATATATATATATATCATTTATACTTTCAACCATCAACTTTAACTCATGGTGAATCACCCGCATCCTGATGATCACATAATTTTCTATTTCTATTACTACGTGTCTTTAGGGTTTCCTCATACCCAACTCCCTTATCATTCCTCAAACTCTATTGCCTTTATATTCCTTTCCACTTCAGTTTCTTTTTTTTTCTATTACAATCATTTCATGAACCCACTAATCATTGACTTCAAACATCATGTCATTCTGGGATTCGTGTCCTCAGGACGAATCTTGCCAACTTTTACAACTTAGATTCATAATTCATCATACTCGTCCGCCTTTATTCTGGCTCTAAAGCTTTTACACTATCTCTATAACCTTGGGAAGTACTTTCCCGAAAATAATTGACTGAACTTTAATCGGTTTATTATAACCTCTGTGTAATAACTCGAATTTTTGAGACCTTATAAAACTTTTAATGAACTGTAACCCTGACGGACGGGAAAAACTTTTGATCCCACACTATGTAGTGCATGGGCAAATGAGTTTCGGAGTTGATATTATGATTATACGTACCAAATGACTGTATGTGAACGCTATTAGTTTTCGAAGAAAACGAAGTTTGAAAAATGACCATATTTACGACTCATCAAGGATTACGGGAATACCAATATAATTACAAGATTAAAACCCTACGGATTTATATCCAAGTAGGATAATTCAAAACATAAGGAATAAATACGAAAGGAATTACGTCGCATACTATTTACGAGGAAGTATTACGAAAACGTTAAGCGACCGAGCGAACGCGTAAACGATTAAATAAACATAACGCACTAACTAACCATGGTAAGAAATTAACCATGGTTACTTTATCAAATAGTGAGCTAGATATAGGATGATCAAGCAAGGCTAATCAAATAGTGTGCTAAGGAAGCTAGAACATGTAGCTTAGCTTGTAAACTAGGAAGTTACTTAAGATATGTCCATGGATTTGGCAACAAGGAATAAACCTAGGATTCTATACTAGGAGAATATCAATCAATATAAAGATATCACCAATCCCATTTCCTAGAAGCAACCAAAGGAAGTAGGCATAAAACTCCCCCCTCTCATTCTTCCATTCGGCCTTCTTCATCAAAGGGAGAAATTCAAAATCAAATCTCAAGTTCTAGCCCAGGTTAAATCCTCCCATTAATTCTCAAGCTTCCTAATAACAAAACTAAGATAAGATAATTCTTTGATCTCTTTTTATCAAGGTTTGATGGGTGAAATAAAATCAAGAAAGTTACTAGTGAATAGTATGAATAGTAACTCTTCTTTGGTTTCTTGATTTCAATGGTGGTTTTAGGTTCCAAAAATCATACCAAGCACTTCCAAGACTCCACCATCCTCAAGAACACATCTCAAGCTTTCAAGAAAGGTAAAAATCTTTGACCCAACTTTATTTAAGGTTCAATTTCAAGATCCTTTTAGTATGTAGTTATAAACCTAGTTTTAGAGGTGATGTTGTTGAAATCTTGATGTTTAGCTAAGTAGATTTAAGGTTGATTGTTGTTGATAGGGATAAATAAATTATGATTGTATAATTAAATACTGCATTAATTGTACAAGCTGTGGGCTGCTAGGCCCAATAAAAAGATATATGAAACTCAGACCAGAAAGGTTAAGCCTGATGGACCAGATCAGGCCTGATGGAATAAAAAAGGCCCAAAAGCCCTAATTATTAATTAATTTCGTAATTAATTAATAAGGGAAAAATCAGCTATTGAGAAGAGTCCCGATAAGGATATAAATCCTTATAGATTAGCCTCAAGGGGACCTAAAAGGATAAGGAATCAGCTTCCTACTTCCTAGGACTCCTAAGTCTATCCTAATTCAGAGGCTTGTCCACCAAGTCTCCTATACCAAGTCCAATTCAAGGACTCCCACATCTATATAAGGGGCCTCACCCCACAAATCAGAACTACGTTTTTGGCTTGATTCTCTAATTCACAGAGATACGTAGGCATCTCGTAAAGGCAGATTGAGTCACGAAACACGAGAGCAGCCATTAAAGGCCTTGAGCTCCCGAATCTTAGTATTAAATACAGCAAGTAATAACCTTGATTTCTTATCCATAACATTTGGCGCCGTCTGTGGGAAGCAATAACAACCATGGCGAGAACACGGAGAACAATTGGAGCTCTAGAGAAAGGAACACCATCAGAGACAACCCAGGTGATTTCATCAACCGTGGAGGTTCCTCCCCATTCAACTTATGCATCTACTCATGGGGAAGCCCAGACAGGGGCAACTCAACCTCAGCCACAAGGGACAACTCCCCCGACTATTCAAGGTACGAATCCTCAAGTTCAGCAAGTACATATACCTGTGAATTCTCGACCCGTCGGGTATGAATATTCAACTGTTGTTACTACTAACCCTCCTTATGGGATGCCCCTTCACCCTGAGGTTGGAGGAAGCGGATATGCTGGGCGAAGCGAAGCACGAGGGCGGTCGCCCCCCTATATACGAGGTTTGGATCCTATCCCTGAGGATCGGGAATTTTCTGGTCCATACACTGAGAGAGACTCCGAATCTTCGGATGATGAAGTGGCCCCGAGAAGGAGGCGCCCTGGAAAAGAGCCAATAGCCGATGGAAGGCAACGCCCCCAAAGCACCCCAGGGGCGAATCCCCAAGAAGTGCAGGAAAAGATCAGGGCTCATGAGGCTGAAATCCAAAGGCTGAGGCGTGATTTGGAGGCTCACCAAGCCACCAGACCCCACATGCCTCCTAGGGGGAGAAATCCTCCTCCTATCATAGACCTGGATGGTCCGGTAAGAAGAAGGGCTGCTGTCCCAAGAACTGATCCGAGCAATCTCCTTCCCCTTGGAGATCCTGATGATCCAACTCCACCCTTCACAGAAGGGATAATGAATGCCCATGTCTCAAGGAAATTCAAGATGCCCACTATCAAAGCCTATGATGGCACGGGAGACCCCGCTAATCATGTTAGGACATTCTCTAATGCACTGCTGCTGCAACCCGTGAATGATGCTATAAAATGTCGGGCCTTCCCTCAAACCCTGTCGGGTATGGCTCAAAGATGGTACAGTCGCCTACCCCCAAATTCTATTGGATCATTCAGAGAACTAAGTCAGGCTTTTATTAAGCAATTCATCAGTGGAAGAGTCCATGAGAAAAGTTCAGCATCTCTTATGAGTCTTGTGCAAGGAGCTAAGGAATCCTTAAGAGATTACCTGAATCGTTTTACAAAGGAGGCTTTAAAAGTCCCAGATCTTGATGATAAGGTAGCCATGATAGCATTGCAACAAGGAACTAGGGATGAGTTTTTTAAGATGTCTTTGGCCAAACGACCCCCTGAGAGCATGTTGCAGCTCCAAGAGAGGGCAGGGAAGTATATCAAGGTTGAAGAAAGTATGAGGAAGACCGTAGTAAGTAATGAGCCCACTGGAGGCAAGAAACGAAAAACTGATTTGGAGTATATCGCTAAGGACAAATATCCTAGAACCGAACAAAACCCTGATTCAACCCCCAAGAAGGGAGGACCTGGGCCAAAGTTCACTGAATACGCTAAGTTGAATGCTCCCAGAAGTCAGATTTTGATGGAGATTGAGAAAGACAGAGATATTCGCTGGCCTAAGCCCTTGAAGGCTGATCCCGCCAAGCTAGATAGGGGCAAGTATTGCAGGTTTCACAAAGATGTTGGCCATGACACCGATGAGTGTAGGCAATTGAAAGATGAAATTGAGTTTTTAATTCGAAAAGGAAGATTGAATAAGTATACTGGAGATGGAGGGGACAGAAATAATAATGGAAGGAAGAACTTTGAAGATCGTAGGAGGGACCAAGATGATCAGGGGCGGAATCCCCAACCTAGAGGACCAGTTATAAACACCATTTATGGAGGGCCGAGACCTCAAGGGCCTGTGATAAACACGATCTTTGGAGGTCCAACTGCTGCTGGATTGTCCAAAAATTCCAGAAAGGCATATACTAGAGAGGTTATGCATATTGTTGGAGAAGCCCCGAAGAGGGCCAGGACAGAAGTAACATTGGCTTTTGATGATTCCGACCTAGAGGGTGTGAAGTTTCCCCATGACGACCCGCTGGTCATAACACCAATAATAGGAAATAGCCCGGTTAAGAGGGTCCTTGTGGATAATGGTGCTTCTGTGGATATCTTGCTCCACGACACCTTTCTAAGGATGGGGTATAACGACTCCCAGTTAACACCAACCGACATGCCGATATATGGATTTGCTGGAGTAGAATGTCCTGTGGAAGGGATAATCAAGTTGCCAACCACCATAGGTACGGAGCCAAGGCAAGCAACGCAGATGCTGGATTTCGTAGTGGTAAAGGCTAGTTCAACTTATAATGCTATCATGGGGAGAACAGGGATACATGCCTTCAAGGCAGTCCCCTCTTCCTACCATTCAGTCATGAAGTTTCCCACCCGAAACGGGATTGGAGAAGAAAGAGGAGATCAAAAAATGGCTAGAAGCTGTTATGTGGCCTCTTTGAGGGCAGACGGAGTCGGGGGGCAGGTTCTTCCTATTGAAGATATGGATGTTCGAGAAAATGATGAGAATAGAGGAAGGCCAGCAGAAGAATTGGTTTCGGTTCCTTTAGATCCCAAGAATCCTGAGAGGATGACTTTCATTGGAGCCACATTAGAGGAGCCCCTTAGAGGGAAGTTAGTGAAATTTTTGCAAGAAAATAGTGATGTGTTTGCATGGTCAGCAGCTGATATGCCAGGCATAGACCCGGAGTTAATTACTCACAAGCTAAACGTGGATCCAAGTCGGAAGACAGTGAAACAAAAGAAAAGAAATTTTGCCCCGGAAAGACAAGAGGCTATAAAGCAGGAAGTGGAAAAGCTCTTAGAGGCTGGTTTCATTGAGGAGATTCAATTTCCGGAGTGGTTAGCAAACCCTGTAATGGTGAAGAAGGCTAATGGAAAGTGGAGGATGTGTATAGACTTCACCGATCTGAATGATGCATGCCCCAAAGACTGTTTTCCGCTGCCTAGAATTGATACTTTGATTGATGCCACCGCTGGACATGAGATGCTGAGTTTCATGGATGGGTTTAGTGGATATAACCAGATCAAAATGCATAAGGATGACATTCCAAAGGTATCATTTATCACTGACTTTGGTGTTTATTGTTATCTTGTTATGGCGTTTGGTCTCAAGAATGCAGGAGCCACCTATCAAAGGTTGGTGAATAAAATTTTTAAGGATCTTATTGGGAAGACTGTGGAAGTCTATGTTGATGACATGCTAGTCAAGAGTCTAGTAAAGACTGATCATATAACCCATTTGAGGGAAGCTTTTGAGGTCCTGAGGTACCACAAGATGATGTTGAATCCCACGAAGTGTGATTTCGGAGTAGGATCTGGAAAATTCTTGGGATTGATGGTCTCAAAGAGGGGAATTGAGGCTAACCCCGATAAAATAAAGGCAATCCTGGACATGGAACCCCCAAAAACTGTCAAGGATGTTCAGAAACTCACAGGAAGGGTTGCTGCGCTAGGACGATTCATCTCCAAGTCAGGAGACAAGTGCTTGTCATTCTTCAAGTCATTAAAGAACATTAAAGACTTTGTATGGAGTGAGGAAAATCAGAAGGCATTTGAAGAGTTAAAGAAGTATATGGGCCAGGCCCCGTTGTTGGCCAAGCCAGTTCTGAGTGAAGTTTTATTCTTGTACTTGGCTGTTTCAGAAAGCGCCTTGAGCGCGGTGTTGGTTAAGGAGGAACTGAAAGTCCAGAAACCCGTGTACTATGTCAGCAAAATTTTGCATGGTGCTGAGTTGAATTATTCAGCCATTGAGAAATTCGTTTTAGCCTTGGTAATGGCTTCAAGAAAGCTGCGTCCTTATTTTCAAGCTCACCAAATTGAAGTGCTAACCAATCAGCCACTGAGAAATATCATTCACAGTCCCAAGGCAAGTGGGAGACTGATTAAGTGGGCAATAGAGTTGGGAGAGTTCGATCTCAAGTATAAGCCACGTACGGCCATAAAAGCCCAGGCACTAGCTGACTTCGTGGTGGAATGTACCATACCCAACCAAGAAGTCGGGGGGCAGGAAGATACCATACCTCAAGACAAGGGAGTCGACAATGGGGACAAGGAGAAAGAATATTGGGTTCTCTATTTTGATGGAGCATCAAAAACAAATTCCAGTGGAGCAGGGTTGGTTTTGCAAAGCCCTGATGGATTCTTAATTGAGTATGCCATGAAGCTAGACTTCCCAACCACAAACAATGAGGCAGAGTATGAAGCCCTGATTGCTGGCCTTGGTCTAGCTGGGACACTTAGAGTCAAAAACTTAAAGGTCCGTGGAGATTCGAAGCTGATCATATCCCAGGTAAAGGGAGAATTTGAGGCAAGAGATGATACGATGGCTAAGTATGTTCGCCTAGTAAGGGCTGTGATGACCCAATTTAATGAATGCCATGTTGAACACATTCCAAGGGAAGAAAATGCTAAAGCAGATGCGCTATCAAAGTTTGCTTCATCTGAGATTGAAGAAAGTTCAGGGAGTGTGTACTTCCGTGTTTTGAAGACACGAAGCATAGATGTTAAGCTTGTGGCTCCCGTAGGCTTGGGGACGTCATGGATTGATCCCATCAAGGCTCACATTCAGACCGGTTGGTTGCCAAATGATGCAACTGAAGCACGGAAGTTAACTGTTCGGGCACTAAGGTACTCTTTGATAGATGGGATTCTTTACAAAAGATCTTTCGTGGTTCCCTACTTGAGGTGTCTCAGGCCCGATGAGGCACGCTTGGCTCTTGAAGAAGTGCATGAAGGTATTTGTGGACAACACTTGGGGGGCAGGGCCTTGGCTCATAAGATAACCCGTTTAGGCTTCTATTGGCCAGAAATGATGGCTAATGCCAAAGAATATGTAAAGAAGTGTGATCGCTGTCAGAAACATGCACCAGTGGCCAGACAACCCCCCGAGATGCTGACCTCTATCAACTCACCTATTCCCTTTGCTATGTGGGGGATGGATATTCTAGGGCCTTTTCCTATGGCCACAGCACAAAGGAAGTTTCTGATTGTAGCCATTGATTATTTCACTAAGTGGATTGAAGCCAAGCCCTTGGCCAAAATCACAACTAAACAGGTTGCACAATTCCTGTGGGAAAACATTATGTGCCGATATGGAATTCCCCGTATCCTCGTCACTGACAATGGAACACAATTCAACAACGAGGAATTCAAGAAGTATTGTGAAGAAAATGAAATTGAGTTACGGTTCACCTCTGTGGCTCACCCGCAAGCCAATGGGCAAGCGGAGGTAGCAAATCGGATAATCCTGGATGGACTAAAGAAGAGAATCGAAAAGTCAAGAAATAATTGGGTGGATGAGATACTTCCCATATTATGGGCCTATAGGACTACCTGTAGAGTCACGACAAATGCAACTCCTTTCATGTTGGCATATGGGGCAGAAGCAGTAGTTCCCGTGGAGATATCACATTCCTCTCCAAGGATTCAGGCTTTTGATGAAAAAGAAAATGAGGAAGGGCAGAAGTTAGCCCTGGATTTAATCGATGAAGTGCGAGATAAAGCACACGCAAAGATAGTAGAATATCAGAAAAAGGCTTCATTCTACTACAACCTAAGGGTTAAAGAGAGGTTTTTCAAACAAGGTGACCTAGTCTTGAGAAAAATAGAGGCTTCTGGTGTCGGACAGAAAGGAAAGCTTGCCCCAAATTGGGAAGGGCCGTATAGAGTCAAGAGCGTTCAGGGTAGAGGAACCTACAAGCTGGAGACTATGGATGGTTTTGAAGTCCCGAGAACCTGGCACGCACAAAACCTGAAGGTTTACTACGTGTAAGATGGTCGAAGTACGATTCTCACTTGTCATTATGACAAGTAGGTTTAAAAGCACCTTGAAGCTTTGTTTGCATAGTATTTTTCTTTTTTAGCTATTATAGATCAGGGTCGAACCCATATTATGTAAGGTTTTGGAAAACCAGACTTGAAATTGAAGAGTTCGAAATTATTTCAACCTATGGATGTTTGAGTTGTGATAATATTTGTGTGGCCCATTAAGCCAAGTTTGAATATTAAAGTATCGGAAAAATGAAGGAGAGAATGCAAATAAGGAAAGTAGCATAGCCCCGCAGGGTAATAAGTTTTAATACAAACAAAAGTCCAGACATAAATTAAGGATAAAATTACAAAATAGAAAAACTACTCCTCCATGCGGGAGCCTTCATTCTCTTTCTCCTTATCAGCGCCTTCAGCGTCCTTCGCAGGAGAAGCGGGAGGAGAAGCAGTGTTAGGATCCAAGATGCGATCATCTGGATGAGGAGAGTCGAAGAGGGCATCTATGCTGTCCTCTGACTCAGCCTGCTCAGGACTTATAAAGTCCTTAGGGTCGACTAAGCCCGGGTACTTCTCAGAAACAGCCTTCACGGCCGCATCCCATCCCTGAGTGAACTGTAGGGAGTAAAGACCCTCATCATGAATCTCCATGAGATTCTTAAACTTGTCAGAATCCATGTAGTCATCAATGAGCTTATCCTTATCGCTCCTAAGTTTCACCAGCTCGGAATGAGCCTTAGCCAGCTCCTCTTTCTTCGTGTCTAGCTTCTTCTCTAGGACCTTGGCTCTCTCCTCCCACTTCTTCATCTCCTTTTCAAAAACATCAGAGTTACCCTTCCAAGATCTAGCCTGATGTAGGGCCGCCTGGAAATAGGTATTACTCTGCAAAGAAATATGTATGAGTTGGCGCAAATTTATTGGGATACAAGAAAAGTTGAAATTCACAAAAGGAAGAGAAGAAAAAAGAAAATTACCGCAGCTTGGGCTTGAGAGCCCAGAATCTCAATAGTCTCGACATCACTCCCCGTAACAATGTCAGTGAAATCATGGGGAGTGATGGAATGGTACGACCAATCCTTGGCATGTTTGGTGGATCCAACCACCGTATCGCTCCTCCTGAAGCCCCAGTTAGGCCTGAAGGAATGTGCCTTAAGTGGAGGATCCACATCGTCCCCCAGCTCGACCACCGGGACGTGGGGCTTAAGGAAAGTAGGACCGTCAGGTTTGCTCCTGGGATCCCTGTTTAACTTGGCCCTCTTCTGGCGGCCAGATTCCCCCTCCTTGGCCTATTGACGTTATTAATAGCCTCACAAGCTGAAAGGAAAAGCAGAAGGAATATTAAAATCCAGAAAAAAAGAAAAAGTACGGTTAAAGAGAAGGAAAAATAATTTCGCAGGTATAAGTTTACCCTTATCACTGGCCTGGGAGAGACCAACTTTCTTCAAGGAAAACTCCTCTAAAAGGGTCCAGGTGTCTGTTTTCCCATCGTCTGAAATTAAGGCTTGGTAGGCCACCTCCTCCTCATCAGTTAATCTGATGCTACCAGGACTACCATCTGATACTTTGCAAAATGGCCTACGGAAGAGTGTGGCCCAATCACCCCCAGCCCAGGTCAGCCTAACAAACTCATCCCTCCATTTAGGGTTGTTCTCGACTATAGAGTTACTATCAAAGATATGGGGAATTTTGGGCCGTTGGCGAATTAAAACCCAGCCCGGCTGACTCATGGAACTATTATAGAATTGGAAAACTTTCCTAAAGACTGCTACGGAAAGAGGAAAGCTATTCCTGAGACAAAGGACCATAAAACAGATAATGTTCCTCCAGGCATTAGGAGGGAGTTGACAAGGGTTGATTCGTACATCGGCTAGTAAACGAGGAATAAATTCGTGAAATGGGAACCTAAGACCTGCGGTCAGGGCTCCTCGATAAATGAACAGGGTATCCCCCTCCCAATTACAAGTCCTATCCCCAGGGGCGGCTGGAGTGATCCTAAGGTGGGGTGGAAGTCTGTACAGGGTATTCATAGACTCTATCCTACCATCTAACTCATGAAAAGTGTTACCATGATTATACGAATCTAACTCAGACAGAGAAGGGTATTCATCACCTCTCGAGTTAATCATATCAATGAGGGAAGTATATGGAGATTGAATTTGGATGTTTGTACCTCTCTTAGAGACATTCATCTTCTGCAAACGAGCTAGGTCACGGTCCGCCATTAATATGCTTCGGCTGAAGGCTTGAAACCCAGAAATACTTGAGAATGGAGGAGTTGCGGTGGCTTTGGTCGCCGGAAATCGCCTTCAAAAGGGAGAACTTTAGAGAAAAATGTGAGATGAAATGAGAAGTGGGAAGTGAAGTGAGGATTCTCACTCCACACTACACTTATATAGGCGAAAAGCTCGGAATACGAGGCGTTTTTAGGCCCATTTAGCCAGGCCCAACCTAAAGGCCCATCTACAAGAAGTATCAGGAACAATCTAGAAGCTCCTGTGGAATTTAAAAAGTCAAAAATCGACCAGAACCTTAATATGGTTCGATCAGAGTCCTGATCGATGCAAAAGAGAGTCCTGATCGATATCTTATTCGAACAGGAGGGAAGAAATCTCCTAAGATCGATCAGAGTCCTGATCGACAGAGAAGAGAGTCCTGATCGATATCTTATTCGAACAGGAGGGAAGAAATCTCCTAAGATCGATCAGAGTCCTGATCGACAGAGAAGAGAGTCCTGATCGATATCTTATTCGAACAGGAGGGAAGAAATCTCCTAAGATCGATCAGAGTCCTGATCGACAGAAAAGAGAGTCCTGATCGATATCTTATTCGAACAGGAGGGAAGAAATCCCCTAAGATCGATCAGAGTCCTGATCGACGGAGAACAGAGTCCTGATCGATATTCCAGTCGATCAGAATGGTCGAGAGCCATTTAATTCGTTCAGAGTCCTGATCGAAATCGATCAGGAATCCTGGTCGATTAAGCCCGTGTAGCAATCGACTAGGGTGTCACTTTGAAGGCCAATTCGGTCAGAATCCTGATCGAAATCGATCAGGAATCCTGTCGACCAGAGTGTAAGATCCTGAGCTAATTCGATCAGGATCCTGATCGATTTTGGCTGCATCCTGATCGATTTTTTCTGCATCCTGATCGATTTCGAATGCATTCTGATCGATTTTAAGCCAGAAAATTAAGGATAAGTCCCGGGAAATTAGGGAAAAATCCAGAAAATTAAGGATAAGTCCCGGGAAATTAGGGAAAAATCCAGAAAATTAAGGATAAGTCCCGGGAAATTAGGGAAAAATCCAGAAAATTAAGGATAAGTCCCGGGAAATTAGGGAAAAATCCAGAAAATTAAGGATAAGTCCCGGGAAATCAGGGAAAATCCAGAAAATTAAGGATAAGTCCCAGAAAATTAGGGAAAAATCCCAGAAAATAAGGAAAAAATCCCGGAAATAAGGGAAAAATTCCTGGAAATTAAGATAATTCCTGAATAAAAGGAAAAATTCATTGTAAATGTGTAGGTCGCTCCACACTTTACGGAAAAACGAAACCCTGTAAGGGAACAAATAGACTTAACTTCTGCGAAACCTAATCAATGTTTCCCAAAAGTTGGGGGGCAAATGATAGGGATAAATAAATTATGATTGTATAATTAAATACTGCATTAATTGTACAAGCTGTGGGCTGCTAGGCCCAATAAAAAGATATATGAAACTCAGATCAGAAAGGTTAAGCCTGATGGACCAGATCAGGCCTGATGGAATAAAAAAGGCCCAAAAGCCCTAATTATTAATTAATTTCTTAATTAATTAATAAGGGAAAAATCATCTATTGAGAAGAGTCCCGATAAGGATATAAATCCTTATAGATTAGCCTCAAGGGGACCTAAAAGGATAAGGAATCAGCTTCCTACTTCCTAGGACTCCTAAGTCTATCCTAATTCAGAGGCTTGTCCACCAAGTCTCCTATACCAAGTCCAATTCAAGGACTCCCACATCTATATAAGGGGCCTCACCCCACAAATCAGAACTACGTTTTTGGCTTGATTCTCTAATTCACAGAGATACGTAGGCATCTCGTAAAGGCAGATTGAGTCACGAAACACGAGAGCGGCCATTAAAGGCCTTGAGCTCCCGAATCTTAGTATTAAATACAGCAAGTAATAACCTTGATTTCTTATCCATAACAGTTGTTATCTCAAGAGCATGATGTTCTTGAGAGGATTTAGGGTGTTGATGATGATATGAGGATTGTTGGTGATAGTATAAAGATTTAAGGCGTAAACACGTAAACGTAATCTTGTTAAAACAAACAAAACGTAACTTTAATTTTCTGCAGAAAGTCCCGAAGATTTAAACTGTAGTTTCTTGAAAATAACCCTTGATTATGATATAAAATATTATAAGGATCGTTTAGGCGCTTATATCGCTTGATTCCGATTTACGGATCAAAAGTTATGGTCATTTTACTAAAAGTGATTTACGCGACAAAAACTGCTACGAATTACGAACTTTGAAAATATAAAGGATCAACTTAAGAATGTTCATAAATCATGAAATTTTTACAGAGAGTATTATGTTGAGTTTCCTAACTTCCATAAAACTTTCAAGTAAAAATAATGATTTTTCAGTTTTATAAAAATATCGGAGCCAAGACCGCGCGATTAGAAACCGTAGAATCCATAAGCGGAGCCGACAACGAAAATAAAAATGAACCTAAGGTACTTAGAAAAATGAAGCCACCATGATGTGAATAAGGACTTAAAGGAATAATAAGGGTAATATAAGTTGAGAGGGTGCATAATAAGTTGCACATGAGTGCGAGTTGCCGTAAATTAGAACGGGACCTAACAAAATGAATTGTGTTTATGATTATAGATTTCCGAGCGGAACCTAGAGCATCCTCCACCTCGAGATACCCAGGAAAGTTTACGAACCCAACTCCATTTACTGTTGTGTTGTGAAAGGATTGTTTTATTATCATTGCATAAGTACCATGTTTTCCATGATACGTAGTCATTGAATTTTTGCATGATATAGAAATGTTGTACGATAAGTATATATCGTGAAATGTTTAATTCCGCTATAAGTGTAACGTATTATAATAAGACCGAGAGTCGGTCGGGATTTCATGATAAAAATCCGGGAATCATTTCGGTGATATTATAGGACGATTACAAGTCCATAATAGTACATTTTAAAGGGACTTAACGTCCACTTACGAAACATTAAAATACCTCGAACTTTTATTAAAACGATTTCCCAACGATCATATTCCCTCAACTATATTTTATTATTCGAATAATAAATACTATATACCTATTCCTTTATTATAGAGAAGTATACTCCAACGATTATTTATTTCAAACTTGATTAAACATTAAAGATTATTAATTACGTAGACATAAACTAGTTGAGGAATATTATTTTAAATATTCTTTTAGAGAGTAAACTCATTCGAGGTTTAATTATTTATCGATTATCATTTAATTATTTATTATTCATTAAAGGGTTTATTTATGATTTAAAAATCATAGATCCTGATTTAAAATACTTTCTGATTTTCGAAAAATCATTCGAATAATTTCAGATCGTCAAAAAAAATTATCTCGACTTATTTTGAATATTTTGAATATAGTTTCAAAGAGAAACTCCCCCCTTATTTAATTATCTGTTGACAACGGTCAACTCACATTTCTAGTACTTCCTCCGAAAACTTTCAGAAGTATGTATATATATGAAGTAAAGCTATACCTATCAACAAGCAAAACGCTTGGGGGAACTTCGATGTGGTTCGAGTTCTCGGGATATGATAGGATCTCCTAAAGGACAAGGGAGGGGTAGGATCCAAGTACTTCATGTATTGGATAGACTACTGGTACCGTAGGAGATGGTACAACCTGTACCTAAGGACCTGCGAAGTGTGTGTATACCCGAAATGAGGACACATAGCCCGAATGCGGCAAGGGTGATAACCGAGATACGAAGGTGTCGTCCTTCTACTAGTAGAAAAGGTTACTTTATCGCAGTACGACTGATCATTGTATGCGGTGGCTCCAACGAATGTCCTATTCTTCCAATTGGAATTGTGATGCAATACCGTAACCTAAGCCTAGGAGCTGGGTTTACTATTAAGGAATTCGCTGGATAATAAAACCCATTAAAGAATTGTTTTCATAAGAAGGTGTGTATCACCAAGAAAAACTACTTTTGAATAAAACATAATTATCATATATGATGTTTTACGTAAGTTATCATACAGTCATTTTCATACTGTACATTATTATGCTGGGCATTATAGCTCACACTTGTTTTCTTAAATTGACACAACACAACAGTGAATCAAGATGCCTACCATGAGAACCACATCTAGGAAACAGGTAGGAAATGGTCAGTTGTTCCGTAGATTGTTTGGTGTTGTACCACAGGTAGTCCGAATAAGTTGGATTGGTTTTCAGTTGTTTTTAGTTCGGCTTATTTATAAGTATGACTTATGTAAGGTAATAAACAAGAAACGTATATTTGACCGACGGACTAGCCTTACTTAAAGGTTACTCCCCGGTAAGACTTAACTACCTTTGGGTTGTAATAATTATCACTTTATGGTTGAATTACTCTAACTATGAATGGTTCGTTTCCAAGACAATAACCTGAAAGTGTGTGTGTGTGTGTGTGTGTGATAAGTGTGAGGTCATAAAGTGTGAGTATTTATATATTGTAGTGTGAGGTATGTGGTTGTAGTAGTTTAGATGGCGTGGCCTCCGAGATTCCTGACCCCGGATTTTGGGGCGCCACACTCTGGCCCCGTGTCTTTCTTGGCCTTTCACCAACGGGTGGCCTCTATCTTAGGAAGGTAAGTGACAAAATAGTCTTTTGCGCTTCATCAATCATTTAGAATCCCAAATGATTCCTATATTTCCTTTATCCAGGCTCTCGCCTCAACCGGGTCAGCTTGTTCCATGGGACTCTGAGAGCTTAGTGACTTAAAGGTCCTGAAAGAATTTCCCACCGCACTGTTTCCTCATGGTGGTGGTTGGGGATAAAAGTGTAAGTTTTGTTTAAGCAGGTCCATGAATTTTCCCATAGGAGTACCGTCCTGGTTCTCCCTACCTTGCTCGACTTCTGTTTTCTCAGTACAAAATGTCCCCTCCTACTCCCTATAATCAGGGTTATCTTATATGTTAAAATCCTTGTTTTCCACTTCATTATATTATGGGTTCCTTTTTTCTTGATGGCGACTTCCCTGACTATCACATTCAGGGTTTGCCCTAAATCTTATTCCCCGAACTATGGATTTCATCTAAGATCCAGTCCTTAAGCTCTTAAATATTTGGAACCCAAATTCCGTAGGAATACCTAGTTATTCCCTTATCATCGTTCTCGGTATTAATCTCTTCTCCAGTCATTGGCTCTCTGCCTTCATTCATCACTTTTTCTTGGCACAATATGATCTTTTCCCATAATTCAGGCTGATTACAATCTCAAATAGCCTTTCAGTACCGGCTTCGGTTACCTTTACTTCTATTTCCATTTTCTCGAAATCTTTTATCTACTCTCCCAAAGACATTATCATCTTGAGTCTCTCCTTTCTACCAAGGGCGTCAACCACCACATTGGTTTTACCTGGCTGATAAATAATCTCATAATCATAATCCTTGTTTAGCTCTAACCACCTCCTATGCCGCATGTTGAGCTCTTTCAGCGTAAAAATATACTTAAGCTCTTGGGGTTTGCGTTAATCTCGCACTCCTCTCCATAAAAGTAGTGACTCCAATCTTTAGGGTAAAACTATTGTTGTGAGCTCAAGATCATAGGTGGGATGTCGAATTTTATATTCCCTTAATTGTCTTAATGTCTACGCGATTACCTTGCCGTGTTGTATAAGAACGCACCCTAATTCCTTGTGTGAAACATCAATACAATTCATAAAATCTCCTTTTCCATCCGGCAACGCCAACATAGGGGCCGTCACCAATCTTTGCTTCAGTTCTTGAAAGCTGTTCTCGCATTTCTCTGTCCATTCGAACTTCTCAGTCTTACGAGTAAGCCGCGTTAAAGGGGCTACTACCTTTGCAAACTTGAACGAACATACGGTAATAACCGGCCCATCCTACCTCTGGTAGTCGCCCTAACCACGGTCATCAATTCCTCAGCGGTTCTTTCTTCATTCTTGTCAAGATCCTCCATGGGATCCTTCTCAGCAACAATCCCTTTTGGGATAACATCCTTAATTGCTACATCCATAATATGAACATCATCTGGTCCCTTGTTAGGATGATCCATTGGATCCACAATCTGATCTCTAATATATAATAAAACATCATCTTATTATTGCTCTTGAACTTCAGGATTCGGAGTCCCACTAACATATACGATA
Source organism: Apium graveolens (assembly GCF_009905375.1). Taxonomy (NCBI): domain Eukaryota; kingdom Viridiplantae; phylum Streptophyta; class Magnoliopsida; order Apiales; family Apiaceae; genus Apium; species Apium graveolens. Next base: position 109,036,486 of record NC_133652.1, read on the forward strand.
ATGAACTACACTTCTATCATGATATTTATAAGGGTTTCCATAAAGGTTTTAACTGTCAGTACTACGTTAGGTAGTCTGACTATGAACTTGGAAAGAGTTCTTATTATCTTAGTGAACTTATTATTTTAACGTCACATCATCTCTGAGGTTTATAACGCTTGGCTCTGATACCATTTTTATAACACCCCCAAATTCGGGGTCGGGGATCTGGGTTGTCACGAGTTCCATTTCCCTTAACAACACTTAGTCTAAATAAATAACCAATTACTACGTAATGTGACCCAACAATATATACACACACCACAAGTTATAGTCTCAGAGATAAATACCAAAATAATGCAAGTCATTTTATTCCACAATTATAAGTCATTATACCTCAAAAAGGGTTTTAAATAAATTTACATATAACATGCCATTATTACAATTCATAATATACATAATTCTGGTACATTAACAGGTGAAAACCTAGCCTATTTCTAGTTCCTACCTCAGTTACAGCAGCTTCAACGCCTACAGGAAACTGCGGAACGTTTCCTATCCACTTGCGAATTGGGAGCTTGGTCTTGTTCATCTTGTCTATCTGTTGTTGTGTGATGAAAGAAGAAAGCAAAGGTGAGCAACAAGCCCACCGAAATAATATGTATAATAATTAACAATATATGAGCATTCTTATAGTACTCATGAAAGTCTTGGTCAAGAAGAAATAAACCAAGTTGATATCTTAACGCGATCGAGTCGCAAAATATTCAGTATATATGTATATATACTTTTCAAAATCTTGAAAATCCTCTTCCATGCATAATATACATAGAGTTCCAGTTTATAACTGTATGTTGCAAGGTGATCTCATATATCTAACCTTGTCTCAACATTTTTCTGAAAATCTTTGTCATGCATAAGACAATCATTAACTAGATATAAGTTGAAATGATGAAGTTACAAGATACTCCAATATACTTATATCATTTCCGAATACTACTTGAATTACCATCGTTCAAGGTATAATTAGTTTCAAAAGTTCATCACATAGATGAGACTACAAGATAAGACTTAAATAGATTCAATCTTTGAAATATTATTAAAAGAAATGAATTTACTACATACTTCATTAATTCCCGATATATATACACCTATATATATATATATATATGTCATACCTTCCTTGAAACCCTTTGTTATGAAAAGTATAAATAGAGTTATAATATCCAATGAATTTGGAACGAGGAGAATTTTGGCATAAACCCGATATCTTGCTGATCAGGCAAAGATACCCATTAAGTAACCTTTTCTACTATAAATGGTTGAATTCCTCGCCGGTCATCACCCTGGCCGCATTAGGACCTCGCACTAGACCGTTACCCGGCCACTCTCGCGTGGATGGACTGTCACCCAGCCTCTTACACCTTCATAAACCGTACCCCGGCCTGTCGCTTATGCCGACTCAATTAGATGGACTTACTTCCCGGACATCGGGCAAGTAATGAAATTGTTTTCTCAAAACAGCAACCTCGTTGCGAATATAAAATACACCACAGAGCCGGATCCCTTAGATTTTTGAGCGAGTATTCAAGTCCCCTTCGAAAGGGAGATCTTAAATTTGAAAACGAGTTTTGGGATCCGCCCTAACTTTTAAAATCCTTTTGAAGACTCGAAAATATTTTAAAGAATGTTTAGAGTAATGATGATTTAATAAAATAAATCAGTCCCGATATATTAGAAAATATCTGAATATTATTATTTAAATAATATTCCCATAAAGGATAATATTTATAAAAATAATTGAAGTAGAAGTTTTAAAACTCATACTTGAAACGAATAATAATAACAAAGATATACTTATACGAAAGTATGATCTTTATTTGAATAATCGAAAATAAGTTTGATTATTATTCAAAACTATCGGATATACCTTATACAATTAATAGTTATAGAAAACTATATATATATATATAAATATATATATATATATATTATACTCGGGAACATCGACTCCCGGTTTAGAAAAATGTTCACCTTTGGGTCCCCTATACTAAGGGCATACGCAACTACTGCTTATCTCTCGCATAGGTATTATGCAGTTTATAAGCAATTGAATTGATAATAGAATATCAAAATTACGAAACAGGCATGCATATAAATGTCATATCACATGCTCCAATATATCGCAAGACTTTGCTAATAATAACCATGCACTTATCTAAAGATAATGCATCAATATATTACATCACAACAACAGTATAATGGGTAGAAAACTTGCCTGAGCGTTCCGAGGTAGACTTAAGCTTAGAGTGGGTCCAATAACCTATGAACAACAACATAAGTCGGAATTAAACCTCGGTCGCTTAAGAAACTAGACTTTAACCAATTGGACCCTAACGTTCGCTTTTGCGCTTAACGATTCACAGAAGTCGCTCGGGTAACCTCGGCTCCACCATTTTTATAAAATTAACCGTTACGAATTTTAAGGTGACTCTTTCGCGAGTACTTTACCTTACCGACTTCTTAATCCACCTTACATAATCTTTTTGTAATCCAATTAGTCTTTTAAGGGCCTTAAACAAGGTTTCAAAGTTAGGTGAGAGGTAAAGGTTCGTTCGTGAAACACCGTAACTTAAATTGGTCGTTTCTCCAAGCCTGTAAATCGGATCTAAGCAAAAGACATATCAAAATGAAGCTTGAATCATAAACTTTCTAAACATGCAGTTCATTGCGGTGAGTGTTCAGGTGCAAAAGTCATGCACAAAACAGTCTAAGGAAAATTGGGCATTACGACGGCTATAACTTAGCGATTCCCAAATTTTACCAAATCAATTCAATACCAAACCACCACCAATCAACACCATTCCACCATAATTTAACCAAAATACAAGATCATTCAATCCACCAACAATTTACCATAACCTAATCCACCAATTTCTAGGTTAAACATTCAAGATTCATGACTTTAATCATTAAGCATTAACTTGACTAACTAATGGAAATAACCAAGAATAACTCATCCAAATCATATCATAATCATACCAATTCTTAGAACACTCCCACAACTATCATAATATGCTTAAAACCACATTAAACCAACTGATTTCAAAGAGTTCAAGGGCTTTATACCTTCCTTGGAGAGTGGGGATTCACTCACAAGCCTCTAGGAACCTCTAACTATCTCTACTAATCTTGGATCTTAAAGAAAACATAAGAAAACAAAATATTAGTTCTTGAAAACACTATGCATTACTATTCATCATTATCTTTGATGAATTAATTAGCTAAGAAAGACATGGTTTTTGAAGCTCAAACTCATGTATTGTCTTAGTTATGAAATATAGAATCCAAGGAAAAAACCTCTTGAATTATGATTGAGTGGAGCTTGGGTTTTGAAAATTTTCTCCTTGTTTTTCTTCCAAAAGCCGAGAGCAAGAGATGTGGGGGCAGAAAAATTTGTTTGCTTGGTTGCTTTTGATTTTGGTGTTTGTGAAATGAATACTTGGTGGAGATTGTTTTGATAAAGTGATGACATCACTTGGATGACCTCACCTCTAAGCCACATGTCTTTCCCTTAAGGTTTAATGATGTCACCTTCTCTTTTAACCACATGTTTTTGCTTCTCTTGGAAGCTTCCTTCTCATTCTACTTGTATGTGCTTGTCCCTTGGTCGTTTATTTGTTTTACGGTTCGCTTAACTCTCGTTCTCGTTATCCGTTTGAGGGATCATATCCGAGATCTCATTATTTGAGCTTCCCTAAATCTTTTCTAATATTTTATAATCCTTTAATGATCCCCTCTTATAATCCTTAATTAAAAGTTCTTTTAATTATGTTACCTTTTCTCAATTCTTTCGGTATCTGGTGGATTTTCGGGAAAAATCAAAGTGTCCGGATTCGAATTCTGAAGATCCTTATATACACTTATATACTTTATGGAATAATAATATGATCTTAGAATCTCCATAACAGTACTCCTATATAGCGTGGTCTGATAATTTTCCTTAATCAGCATCATCAGCAAAAGTTACTATTCATCAGGGTTTCAAAAATTCCAAAAATTGGGGTTATTACATTTCATGTGGTCTACTATGCTAGTAAGATCCTCAATGTTCTCAAATGAATTATACTACTACTGAGAAAGAACTTTTGGTCATTGTCTACGGTTTTGAGAAATTTCGATCATATTTGCTTGGGACGAAGGTGACAGTTTTCACTGAACACGCTGCGATTCGATGCCTCATCTTGAAGAAGGACTGGAAGCCTAGATAGATTAGATGGGTTCTTTTTTTGAATTAGAGATCAAGGGCAGAGAAGTTACCGAGAATCAAGTCGCTGTTCATCTCTCGCGTTTAGAAGACCCACGTGCAACTTCACAGGATAAGACATTGATAAATGAGTCTTTTCTCGATGAGCAGCTGTTTGGGATACAAGAAGAAGAACCGTGGTTTGCAGACATTTTGAACTACCTTGTGAGTAATATCATGCCTCCAGACTTGTCTTACGCTCAAAGGAAGAAGTTTCTTCATGAGGTGAAGTGGTACATGTGGGATGAACCATATTTATTTAGGCAAGGAGCTGACCAAATCATCAGGAGATGTATTCCGTACAGCAAAACGGGGGGGGGGGGGATCTTCCGAGACTGTCATTCGACTGTTTATGAAGGCCATTATGGTGGAGAGAAGACAACAACTCGTGTCCTTCAAGCGGGATTATTCCGGCCTACATTGTTTAGGGATGCACATCAGTTTGTTTTGAAGTGGGATCGATGCCAACGTGTGGGTAATATGTCCAAAAGGGATGGGATTCCTCTGAATGTGCTTCTCAGCGTTGAGGTCTTCGATGTTTGCGGAATGACTTCATGGGGTCATATGTCTCATCTTGCAATAATCAGTATATCTTGTTGGCGGGGGATCTTGCGAGACTGTCATTCGACTGTTTATGAAGGCCATTATGGTGGAGAGAAGACAGCAGCTCGTGTCCTTCAAGCGGGATGCTTCCGGCCTACATTGTTTATGGATGCACATCAGTTTGTTTTGAAGTGGGATCGATGCCAACGTGTGGGTAATATGTCCAAAAGGGATGGGATTCCTCTGAATGTGCTTCTCAGGGTTGAGTTCTTCGATGTTTGCGGAATGACTTCATGGGGTCGTATGTCTCATCTTGCAATAATCAGTATATCTTGTTGGCGGTCGATTATGTGTCGAAATGGGTTGAAGTCAAGGCTTTGCCAATAAATGATACGAAGGTAGTGCTTAATTTTCTTCATAAACATATATTCACACGACTTGGGACTCTAAGAGTAATAATCAGTGACGAGGGATCATATTTCTGCAATCGAAAGTTCACTGCTATGATGCAAAGGTATAATGTGAATCATCGCATTGCTACAGCCTAGCATCCTCAGACTAATGGTCAAGCTGAGGTGTCTAACAGAGAGATCAAGCATATTTTAGAGAAAGTTATGTGTCCATCAAGGAAGGATTGGTCTTTGAAGCTTGATGAAGCTGTTTGGGATTATAGAACAGCATGCAAGACTTCATTAGGTATGTCGTCGTTTCAGTTGGTTTATGGTAAGGGGTGTCATTTGCCTGTGGAGCTCAAACATAAAGCTTATTGGGCTTTAAAGAAGTTGAACCTTGATTTGGATGCAGCTGGTAAGAAAAGAATGCTTCAATTGAATGAACTCGACGAATTTCGACTTCAAGCATATGAAAACAACAAAATATATAAGGAGAAAGTCAAGAGGTGATACGATAGGGATCTAGTGCTCAAATTATTTGTCCCGGGGAAACAAGTTCTTTTGTTTAACTCCCGTCTCCGTCTTTTTCCCAGAAAATTAAAGTCGAGGGGGTCCAGGCCTTTCATAATCAAAATTGTGTTTCCACATAGAGCTGTGGAGAACGATCCGGGCCAAGCGTTCAAGGTGAATGGACAGAGGTTGAAGCATTAATATGGGGATACGGCAAACCGTGAGGTGGTTAGTGCCGTTTATTGTCTACTTAATCTCGAGATTCTACGTCAAGCTAAAGACGTAAACCAAGCGCTTCTTGGGAGGCAACCCAATTTGGTTATACATTAGTATATAGAGGAAGAAGAAAACAAGGAGTAAAACACAAAAAAAATCAGAACGAGAAAAAAAACAGTGCCAACTACAGAAGCACGGCACGCCCGCGCTGAAGAGCGGGGCGGCCGTGCTGATTTGTCAGAAAGTGTGCGCGCCCGCGCTGTGGAGCGGGGCCGCCGCGCTGGTTTTCCAGAAGCACGGCGCGCCCGCGCTGCCATGCGGGGCGCCCGCACTGCCATGCGGGGCGCCCGCGCTAAGCCACTATAAAAAAAAATTAAAGGCAGCAAAATAACAGAAAATCGGGGATTTCATACCAAAATCAATTCAAACCCGATTTTTACTCTTCCACATCCCAAATTTCCCTCTCCAAATCAAACCCATTATTTCCATTATTCCTATAAACAATTTCCACTCATTTTCCATAACTAATTATCTCCCAATCTCTTATATATACATACACTTATACAAAACTCCTCCATCACTTTTCAAACTCTCAAACACACAAATCTCTCTTATAAACTTCTATTCTCTCAAGCTTATTCAATCTCAATGGCACCAAAAAGATAACGAACCAAAATTAGCAGCAGCACCACTGATTTTTCGAGTGCGGGTGGTGTGAGGCCTAGGTTTTCAACTCCCGAGGATGAGGCAGAGTATGCAAGGCTACTTTCGAAGCCTATAGATAAGGAGCGTGGTTTTTTGCCATCAGGGAAAGATGGTAAGTTGTTGGTGATGATCTTGGAGATGGGTTGGGTTGCTTTTTGTGAGACACCCGTTGCTGTGTCCATGAGTGTGGTGCGTGAGTTCTACGCGAAAGCTAAGGCGGAAAAGAACGGTTTTACGGTGGTTAGGGGGATGACGGTGGAGTATAGTGTTGAGGCTATTCGTAGGACTATTGAGCAGCCCGAGAGTAGGCCGGAATAGGAGAATTGGAATGAGAAGATGCCAGAGGAGTTTAACTTGGATTTGATTGTTGCTACCCTGTGTGTGGTTGAGACTCATTGGAAGTTCAAGAAGGGCACGAATGAGTGTGCCAAGTTTCCTGCCTCATGCATGAACATGTTTTTTACGTGTATGGAGTTCTTTTATTTGTGCTTACATCATACCATCTTCTCACGTGCATGATGTTACTGTGGAGCGTGCATGTCCGTTGTGGAGGATTCTCCAAGGAGATTATGTGGATATTGGGATGGTTATTCATTAAGGGATTTTGAGGTTTTTAAGAGGGGGTACTACGGGTTCTATACCCTATGCGTCTTGTGACGAAGTTGTGTGTGGCAGTTGGCGTTTATTGGCCCGCACATGAGCAGTTGCAGCTCCCGAGTGCCCCGATTGATAGTTCGACGCTGTTAAATATGACGGAGTGGTATGATGGGAAGCCCGATTCTAAGGGGCTTGGTTACTCTTATGACCATCTGCCGGGTGGAAGGACAGCTCCTCAGGCATATGCTGGTGGCACAAAGCAGGCGAGCAAAGCAGCTTGGAGAGCTGAGTTGGGAGAGGCTGGTCCTTCGGGATAGCAGCAGCAGCAGTAGGAGAAAGCACAGGGTAGTGCTGGGATGAGTTCAGCACAGTATAGGCGCTTTTTGGGGAGGATGGATGTGATGCATGACATCCATAGTCGCTTTTGTAACGCCCCAAATCCGGGGTCAGAGGATTTGGTCGTCACTATGAAACCTCAATCCAAAATAACTTCATTAAATCAAAAAATAAATGCCAGCGGAAGATATTTATCATTTATGACCCCAACTAATCCAAGATCTTATAAGGTTACAGTTCTAGAAACAAGAAATCCAAATTCCACAAATAAATTTTTCACTTTCTTTTAAAACTCTTTTCAATAAATTCTCAATCTCAAAACTTAACCCGCTAGTATAACTTTGAAAAGAAGTAGACTAGGCCCAAATACAATACACAACTATAATATAAATAACTTTACACAATATAACTTACACTAGTTCGCAAACCCTGGACCAATCACCTTCCAAAAGCTTCTTCTTTGCTTCCTCGAATTACACAGCTAAACAGCACAAGTTAATCCTCACTGGAGGTTAAATTTAGAAACAGGAAAGTATGAGCGAATGAAATGCCCAGCAAGTTCATTATAGCATGTATAGGTTCATTTTGATATAAACCGACATCTGCAATAGCGCAAAACATTTAAAATCATAATTGCTGAATCATAAAATTTTAGTTGAGGAACCCCAGAATTGGTTCCTTAATTATGTTCAAAACCATTTTGATATTTTAGAACGAAATGCTTTAGCAATACTTTGAATCTTGACAAAAATAAAACTCGTAAAATAGTATTTGCGGAAATATCGTAAACCACAATAACGAGAAGTAATGATTATGGATTGAATCACAAACTTTATTCAAAATTGAACTCTTGAAATTAATACTCATTTTGCTGTCATATCAAATTAGATATCAATATAAACTTTGATGTTCACAACCTACCTGCGCTAAAATCGGGAAGTCAACATCAATCATCTACATTAATACCACCTTTGATATTTAACAACAACTTAAATATCAACATCAATCAGCAACCGAATTAAAACTGTATTCCACCTTTATTTAAAACCCAAAACAGTTGATAAATCATTCCTTATAAGATTATCAAAAGCAATATAATATTTAGATTGGAATCCTTGAACGACGGAGTGTTGCCGCCGGTGATCAACCGCGGAGCAACACCGGTATGCCGAAGCATATCCAACTAAACAAATGGGGCACCCAAGGCACATATCGGCCTAATGGTATTATATCCTGTATAATACCTAAATCTCCGATGGACCGCCGCCACTGCCTCTTACACAACCATCCAATCTTAAAATATTTTATTGAAAGGGGTCATAATACTCGACACCCTTATAAACTTTTATTCCCCCATTTACTTGGGCAGAAATGCTCGTAAAACCAACTCATTTTTCTCAAAACCCAAAACATTTATAAATCCATTCATTTGATAAGTAAAATCACTTAGCTATTCTGAACATAGAATAGCAGAAGAGTACTTTCATAAATAGAATCATTTAATTCAGCGATATGTAAAACATTTATCTATTCCGAACTGAGAATAGGAAAAGCAATACATGTATAAGAAAATTTAAAATAAATATCATTTTAACAATAAGTGATGATAGGGATACTTGCCTTTGGGATTTAGCAGTTAGTCACACTCGCAAAGACGCATCTATTCTGACATTATGTCTCAAAACATCACCGTCTTTTATTCCAATAATTCACTAATGTGCTGCTCCTGCGATCGCTAGAAACCCGATATCCAACACCATTCCATCTTACTCTTTATCCAACGCCTTGTCCTGATCAACTCGAACGATCCGCATCTATAATTGAAAGATACAACTTTAATCGTCTAAACAATAATAACTCGACGAACTACGCGTCACAATCCTATCGTCTACCCATACGATAGCCCACACATAATTACCACAGTCAAACACAAGACTTAAGACCCACATACACATATAATTCACATAACATATAAACACATATTCCACATATCACATAATTTAAATCACATATGACTCGGTTCGTCAAAAGGTTCGAGTCAGTATGTTTAAAACTAAAATCGGGTCAAAAATATGATTTATCGTTCAATAATCGACTCGGAATGAATTGTAAAACAAGTGACCTTTCGAAACAAAAGAGTTTGGGTCTCGAAAGTATTTTTAATGAAAGCGGAATATTTTTCTGAGTCTATATGCGTTCGTTTCGTATTAAACTGACGAACGGTGTATTTATTATGAATAAAATAAGAATAAATAAGAATAAATCAATTAATAATAATATTAATTGATTTTTTAAAATACCAAAATATAATTTAAAAGCTTAAAAATAATTTTTAGGAATTATTTGAATTGATTATAAATAATTTATACTTTATTTAACTATTTATAAATTAAATTAATTGATTAAATGAATTAACCAATTAATTAAATCCATAAATAATTAATTAAAACAAATTATAAATAATTAAAACAAATATGGATTTTTGAAAATAATAAAATAAAATATTTTTTGAAATTTAAAAATAATTCAGTTAATTATTAAATAATTAACCAAATTAAAATTGGAATTTTAAAATAATTTTGGAAATTAAAATAAAAAATTTTGAATTAAAATTTAAAAGAAAAATACAAAAAACGAATTCTGGAAAACAGGGAAGGGACTTTCAGGATTAAAATCGGGTAGGATTAACCCCAAAACGGGTCTTAAAGAACTTGTTGCCAGGTCGGGTCGAAGCCAACTGGAAACTGGGTTGAGCCCAGAATCCAGTGACTTCTGTCGAATTCCAGCAACTGCTTTCCCCGACCAAAAACACACGGCCACACTCAGATTACAGACCTAATTGCTTATAAGTTTACCCCACCATTCAGACAACGCAACAGCTGGCAAACACAGTCCCCAAGTCGTCTTCTCCCACGAGCTCAAGCCGAAACCCGGCAAACTCGATCGGAAAAGAGACTGGTTTAACCCGAATTATTCAGTTTTGAACCAAAAATGACGATTCTTATACCAAAATAACGTTTAAGATCCGTACAATCTAAACATGCCCTTATAAACATCATACCATCACTACACAAATCAGAAAACCGAAATTAAAATCTTAAAAGAACAGGAGTTCGACTTGAACTTTATAGCAACAGAACGATCCATATTTTTGCATCAAACGATTGTAGAAATCAAGGCAAAACTATTGATGCACCCAGAAACAATCAAAAACCCCTAAAAATAAAAGCCCCAATTCTTGAATATAAACCCTAAAATTCGATTTTACAAACCCATCCTCTGAAGATTTTGATGATAGAATAGGAAATGGGAGATTGAGGGCTTCAAAACGGCTACTTGAGCGTCAAAAACCGAAACCAGAATCACCTTCAGATTCCAGATTGATTATCAAGAACATGAAGAATAATTACTAGAGGATTTTATGATTTTTCTGAAAAATAAAATAAAAATCTGATTTTTAATAATAATTAATAAAAAATAAAAAAGCTATTTATACTTATAGAATATTGGTACGCGTTGGATCATATTGGATCGATAAATTTGTTGCTTAGCCGCTAAGTAACTGTAAAACGATCCAAAAATATATTATTTAGCCGCTAAGTAACTATAAAAATGATACAATTTAATATCAGCATTGGATAATTATCAAAACCGAGGTTCTTATAAAACACTATATGAGAAAATAATGTAAAAATATCATGTCTCCCGATAATACGGGTTTTGTTAATTTATTAAAATGTTTATCGTATCAAAAATTTTGCGCCGCGACGCGTACGGGTCAAACCGTAATCCGGATTGAAAAAGTTAAAACACAAAAATTGTCCGGAATTACTAGATTAGGTTAGGAACAAGTTTTCGGAAGAGTTTCGGGTTGTAAAAACGTAAAAACGGTTGTGGTTGGACGATTCTCGGTTTTATAAAATTAGTTTTGTAATTATTCAGAAAAAAATTAATAAATCCATAAATTATTATAAAATCATATAACAGTCCAAAAATTACCAGAAAAATATCACAATTATCTATATTTTATTATGGACATATTAAAATTAAAATACTCAAATAATATCACATATAAACCTCCAAACATTAATTCCAATTATCATATAATTCACTAAAATTCACATAAAATCACATAAACAATTCCAAATAATAATAATAGTATTTGAAAATATGGGATATTACAGCTTTGCACAGGACCTTTACCCAGGCGTTGGGGACTACTTTCAGAGCTACAGGAGTTGACATCCAGTGGCCAGTATTCGATGAGGATTCTGTATATCCACCTCCAGACACTCCTGACACACCACCCCTTGAGGGTGATGACCCTGATTCTGAGTAGGTATGCCTGAATCCTTGCTATTACCTTCACTGAGGACAGTGAATATTTTAAGTTTGGGGTAGTAGTTAAGCATTATATGTTATGTGTGAGTCTCATCGTAACGCCCCCAAATCCGGGGTCAGGAATCTGGGTCGTCACGCAATCCTTGAATCATGTGTAACCTGCATTAACTCAATAATCCAATAATTCCATATCACGGACCCCCAATCTCACACACTCACAAGTCATAGCCTTAGAAACGACGTACAACAAGTATCATCTGTTATTAAAACTCAAATTTACCTTACAGGATCTCAAACAATTATTCATAACCTCTACATGAAGTTACAATAATTACGACTGATATCTTATACCTATCTGATACTCTGGAACACCTGAGACAAAGCTGCCAGGGATTCTCCCCATGACTGCAAGTGACTAAGTCCCATACCGACATACTGGTTATCTGTTGTGTTGTGTCATTTAAAAGAAAGCAAGAGTGAGCTATAATGCCCAGCATAATAAGGTACAGTATGAAAATGATTGTATGATAAACTCACGTAAAACATCATATATGATAATTACGTTTTATTTAAAAATAGTTTTCCTTGGTGATACACACCTTCTTATGAATATAATCCTTTAGTGGATTTTATTATCCTGCGAATACCTTAATAGTAAACCCAGCACCTAGGCTTGGGTTACGGTATTGCATCACAATTCCAATTGGAAGAATAGGACACTCGTTGGAGCCACCACATACGATGATCAGTCGTAATACGATAATAGTAACCTTTTCTACTAGTAGAAGGACGACACCTTCGTATCCCGGTTATCACCCTTGCCGCATTCAGGCTACGTGTCCCATTTTTGGGTATACACATACTTCACAAGTTCCTGAGTACACAGAGTACCTTCGCCTGCGGTACCTTCAGTGATTCACCGACCACTAGATCCACATATTGCACACATAGTACCAAAGTCTATCCCTCCCTTATCCTTTTAAAAGAATTCTATCATATCTCGAGAACTCGAACCACATCGGAGTTCCCCAAGCGTTTTGCTTGTTGATAGAAACAATTTATCTTACTAAGATATAAATGTATATATATATACATACTTCCGAAATTTTCGGAGGAAGTACTAAGGATGTCAGTTGACCGTTGTCAACAGATCATTAAATAAGAGGGAAAATTTTCTCCTTGAAACTATATTCAAAATATTAAATAAGTTGGGATAATATTCTCCGACGATTTAAAATTATTCAAATGATTTTCCAAAAATCAGAAAGTATTTTAAATCAGGTTCTATGATTTTTAAATCATAAATAAACCCTTTAATAAATAATAAATAATTAAATAATAATCGATAAATAATTAAACCTCGAATAGTTAGACTTTTAAAAGAATATTGAAACAATATTCCTCAACTTATTTATGTTTAAGTAGTTAAAGTAATCTTTGGTAGATATAAGTAATCGAGTTTAAAACAAATAATTGTTGGAGTATACTTCTCCTATTTAAAATGAATATCTGAACTAATATGCATTGTTCAAGTGATTAAATATAGTTGAGGGAATATGATCTTTGGAAATCATTTTAATTAAATTCGAGATATTTAATAATTCGCAAGTGGACATCGAGTCCTTTGGAATAAAATAAATACGGACTTTCGATTGTCCAAAACATCCCCGGGACGATTCCCGGGTATTTACTATAATATACATACCGACCGACTCTCGGTCTATAATATACATGTCACGCTACTCTCTAGCGTTAACATTTCTCAAATATAACAACTTCGGAATACTTCCGGGTTTTTATAACCTTACACCGACCAATCCTCGGTCTAAATATATCGTTTCAAATCCGGTACTTTACTATACTAAAATCATCATATCTTATGATTCAAAATATAACAATTTATAAATTTCCGTAAAACATTTATCATGCATATATTGAAGTATTTAAAAGCAGTCACAACACAACAATTCTAAAAATGTAGGGTTTGAAAACTTGCCTGGAGCCCAAGACATGTTTCCCCGACTTCCTCTCATTCCGGGTTTTCTAATCAACAACATCATAATCTTAATCAGTATTCCTACTCTCATCACCAACTTATATTTCTAATAAGTTCAATACTTCATAAATTTCATTATTTGACCGACTCGAAATAAGTATCACTCCTTGGTCGAAACGGACGGTTAAAGTGGTATTCTAGAATTGACTTTACCGAATATTACTATTACGCGGCTTGCACTCTATCATTTTTAATAAATCTTAAAATTAATATTTTAATACGAACCCACCTCGAGGATCTTCTTGAGTGATTTTAATATATATCCTAAAAGTTTCATTTTGATAAAATGAATTTAATTAGGTGAAAAGCATTTCAAAAGTTCGGTCAACTACGGAGTTTTACTATTCAAACATCTTTCACTAAAACATTGATATCTCTCAAACCGTTAACTCAATTGACGCACCGTTTTCGCGTGCGCGATCTAAAAACAATTTAGAAAACATCATTTGAAAATAGTTTTCTGGTAACAGGGGTGAAAATCCCGAAGTGACAGTTTCCTAACAGGGGGTTGTTTTGACATTCGTACTCCGCGCGACCTCGCCTCCGATATCTTTATAAAATTGAAAAATCAACATTCTTACTTGAAATTTTTATGGCAGTTAGGAAACTCAAAATACTACTCTTTGTAAAAATTTCATGAATTTTAAACATTCTTAAGTCGGTCCTTTATATTTTCAAAATTCGTAATTCGTAGCAGTTTTTATCGCGTAAATCACTTTTAGTAAAACGGTCATAACTTTTGATCCGTAAATCGGAATCAAGCGATTCAAGCACCTGAAGTATCCTTATAAAATTTTCTATCATAAACAAGTGTTATTTTTCAAGAAACTACAGTTTAAAACTTTAGGACTTTCTGCAGAAACTTAAAGTTACGATTCATTGGTTTTAACGGAATTACGTTTACGATCGGGATTTCGTTTACGCCCTAGCTCTTATCACAACCACCAACAATCATCATTTCATCATCAACACACAAACTCCTCTCAAGAACATCATGTTCTTGATGCAACAACAATCAACCTTAAATCTACTTAACTTAAACATCAAGATTTCATCACTACCACTTCTAAAACTAGGTTTACCACCACATACTTAATGGATCTTAAAAATGAATCTTAAATAAAGTTGGGCAAAATATTTTTACCTTTCTTGAAAGCTTGAGATGTGTTCTTGAGGATGGTGGAGTCTTGGGAATGCTTGGTATGGTTTTTGGATCCTAAAACCACCATTGAAATCAAGAAACCAAAGAGGGGTTACTATTAACACTATTCACTAGTGACTTTCTTGATTTTATTTCACCCATCAAACCTTAATAAAAAGAGATGAAAGAATTTTCTTACCTTAGTTTGATTGTTAGGAAGCTTGAGAATTAATGGGATGATTTTACCATGGCTAGATTTTGAGTTTTGAATTTGAATTTCTCCCTTTTTCTTGATTTTGCGGAATGGAAGCAATGTGGAAGGAGGGGTATTTATGCTTGCTTCCTTGGGTGCTTCTAGGAAATGGGGTGGTGATATCTTCCACTTGATTTTTATTCTTCCTAGTATAGCATTCTAGGTTTATTCCTTGTTGCAAATCTTGGGGACAAAATCCCAGTAGCTTGCTAGCTTACAAGCTAAACTACATGTTTTAGCTTCCTTAGCACACTATTTGGCTCGCTTGCTTGATCATCCTATGGTTAGCTCACTTTTTGATGAAGTAACCATGGTTACTTTCTTACCATGGTTAGTTAGTGCGTTACGTTTAATTAATCGTTTACGCGTTCGTTCGGTTGCTTAAACGTTTTCGTAATACTTACTCGTAAATGGTTCGTGATTTAATTCCTTTCGTATTTATTCCGTATATTTGAATTATCATACTTGAATATAAATCCATAGGGTTTTAATCTCGTAATTATATTATGATTCCCGTAATCCTCGATAAGTCGTAAATACGGTCGTTTTTCAAAGTTCGTTTTCTTCGAAAACTAATAGCGTTTATATACACTCATTTGGTACGTATAATCGTAATATCAACTCCGAAACTCATTTTCTCATGCACTACATAGTGTGGGCTCAAAAGTTTTTCCTGTCCGTCAAGGTTACTATTCATTAAACATTTTACAAGGTCTCAAAATTTCAAGTTATTATATTACTATTCATAAAGGTCTTTTACCGATGTCAAAAATTTGGGTTCTTACACTCATATAGTTTGCATATTCATGCTAGTTTAGTTCATATAGTTGCATATTCATGTTAAGTCTTATCTAGTTGATTTGCATGCTAGAGACAGTCGTATTTCACTAAGTCTTATAAGTTTCTTGAGTGCTAGATCATGGTCATGATTTAATTATTTGTCGAGGTTTAATCACTTGTTTATATTTAGAATTTAGGATATTCTCTTAATGGTTAAATAACATGGATATTTAAAAGTTGGAGTGAAAAGTTTTGGATTTCATTGCTAGTTGTGTGGCTAGGTGTCAAATGGCTAGTAGTCGGATCATTTTATATGAGTATTCTAGGGTTGAACGAGATGGAGCGAAACGTACTCGTTCAGAAATGAGGAAAAAAAAGGAAAGAATAAAAAAAAGGAAAAAAAACAAAAAAAGGAAATCGTGTTATGCATAATTGATCATGTGTGGGATCTTTAGTACTCGAGTCATTAGGTTCTTAGAAGACTTTGTGCCTAGTGACATTAGGCTTTTATAGTCTGGGATCAACTAACCTAACGCTCACTACATGGATATTATTGTATAAGTCTTTTGTGGACCTCACTCATTGCACGATCAAATAAGCATATTTGTGTTGTTTATGTGTTGTGAATAAAAGCATGAATATATGTATGAATCCGATATTAGAATTGAAGTGTTGTCAGTCATTTTAAGTTTACCTTTTTATTCTTTTTATAACCTTGTGATTGCCTTGATGAGTAGTGAGTCATGGTTATTGATCTAGTTGTGATAGTATATCTGTAAGCAATTGCACACACGCATGTTTCTGGCTTGTAAGTTGATTTATAGAATTTGATTGATCTTTGTGAGAACAACTGCATTTATTGAGATGTTGCTTGTTGGTTGGTTAAGTAATTCTATGGGGATCGTTGCATTCATATAGTTTGCATTTTTATTTCTTGTTCTTTGAGTCTGTTTATACTTCAGGACAAGCATCAGTTCAAGTTTGGGGGTGTGTTAAGTGGAATTTGTGTCCACTTATTATGCTCTATAAAGGCTTGATTCGATGTTTTGTACTCGAGTTATTTGTGTATTTGATGCATTTTTTTAGTGTTTTTGCATTTCAGGTATAAATAAAAGAATGTGGAGACTTGGCAATATTTTGATGCTAATATGGTGTTAGGATGGTGTCAAGAAGATTGCTCATGGAAAGACCAACTCAAACCAACAAGAAAAACAAGTCATAAATTTTTACAGAGAGTTAGAGCGGCGGCGCTGTGAGAGTGTGTGGCCGTGCCCAAAGAAGAGAAACGTAGCGCGCCCGCGCTGTTGAAGCGCGCGCCCGTGCCAGATCGAGATAAAAGAATCCTGATTCTCTTGTGATTCTGACTGATGGACTTCTACTCTGCATGGGCTGCTATATAAACATAACTTATGATTGTTTTTCACAACAAGACGTACCAGAGCTTAAGGAAAAGGCGTAAGAAGACCGTAACACACAATTCAACCAAGGCAAAGAGGATCTAGTTTATTCTTGTGATTCTTTCTTTTAAGTTGTAACTTTGGATGCTAGTTTTCTTTCTTGAGAACCTATACTCTTGTTACGTACTTGGTTTTATTATTTATTAAGTATAAAGACTACGTTTATTATACCATGCTTTCATCGGAACCCATGTTGATGATGAGTCTGATTATGGGCTAATCGTTGTCATGGGGTTCTAACGGATTTATTTATGGATTTCTTTAGTTAATTTATTTCGATACCTTAGTGTGTGGTAATTGTATAATATCCTAGTATTGGTTGTGCTTATTCGTCTTATGAGCGTCGCGAACTTATAAGATAGCGTGTTAATCTCTAATAAAGCGAAAGTGAAATTAGGGGTTTAGAACTTGCCATGCTAGCATAGGTTCATGTAATTGATATGCATGATTTGTAGGTAATTTTAACTATCTTACTTTCCCTATGTAATCATGATAGATAACTTGTGCAGTAAACCGTTATGTTGTGAAATTCTATAGACATATAGGGTCTCAATATAATTGGTGTCTACTCAGCTTCTATCTCTTTTGTGGATATCTGGTAGTATGGTATTCGTGCAACGTAAGTTGGCGTTTATCAGTTTCGTGTTATCTGATTAGTGTCATCACCATTGCATGCTAAGGTTAAGAACAAAAAGGCTATTGAATGAAGTACTTAATGAAGTTAGAATCCCATGCTTATGTCATATAGTATCCAACTCCTTAATTCTCTTAGTTAATGTTCTTTAGTATAATCTCTTAGTTAATTGTAGTTAAACAACCTTAATTTGTTATTCGTCTTAGCATTGGATAATAACCTTACCTTTATTGCATAGGTACATTGATTAAAATTAACTTAACCAGTCTCTGTGGAACGAACTAGAATTAATTCTATATTACTTGCGATCACGTATACTTGCGTGAATATTAGCGCGTGTTTTCGTCCCAACACTTCACAGTAGGCATTCGTTTTTATAGAATTGAATAAGGTGATTTTCCATGGTTTTTGTTGATCAAATATTTGTTTTGAGTATAACATGCAGTATTCACAGCTTCTTTTCAAAAACTTGTTGGTAGATTAGAATCTTGCAGCATTGTTCTAGAAGCTTCAACTAGAGTTCTATTTTTCCTCTCAACAACACCATTTTGTTAAGGTGTTCTTGCAGCTAAAAATTCTTGAACAATGCCTTTGTCTTTGTAGAATTCACTTAATGCTGCATTTCTAAATTATGTGCCATTATCACTTCTCAATCTTTTTACACAGTTCTGCTCTTCAGCCTGCTTTTCAACTTTCTTTATGTGTTCAATAATGATGTATGGAGTTTCATCCTTTGAATGCATAAACTCTACCCATGTATACCTTGAGTAGTCATCCACCATCACCAGTGCATATTTCTTTCTAGAAATAGATAAGACATTAATTGGGCCAAACAGGTCTATGTGAATAAGTTGCAATGGTGCACTTATGGAATTCACAGTTATGCTCTTGTGACTGGACCTCTTCATTTTGCCTTTATAACAAGCCTCACAAATTTCATCTTGAGAAAATTCCAGATTTGGCATATCTCTCACTAATTCCTTTTTCACCAAGGTATTAATTATTTTGTAATTCAGGTGAGAGAGTTTCTTGTGCCATAGCTTGCTTTGCTCAATGGATGCCTTGGTATAGAAGCAGCAAATTCCATCCCTGTTTGCTGAACTTAGGTCGACAACAAACAAGCTTCCTTTTATTACTCCTTTCAGAGCAGTTTCACCAGTCTTTTTGCTGATAATTGAGCAGTTTTTTATTTCAAAATTCACCTTGAATCCTTTGTCAATAAATTGGCTGACACTCAGAAGATTAACTTTTGAGTGTTGTCTCTAAAAGTAACCAATGGGCTAGCCATCTCCTCAAATTATGATAGCAGGGCCATATCACCTGTCATATGTCTTGAGCATCCACTGTCAATGATCCATATGACTCTCTTCATCTTTCCTTGCACACAATGAGGATTAAGTGTGTTTAGCTACTCAAGTAGTGTTGAGTACTTTCTTCTTTTCACAGAAGTTGTAGAAGTAGAATTTGATGATTCAAAAAGACTTGTGTTTATTGATTGATTTGCATTTTCCTTTTTAACTATAGATGCAAGATTAACTTCTTTGAGATCTACTCTCAATTTATGACATCTTGTCATTATTTTCATATTGCAAGGAATGCAATCAAATCTGTCATAGAATGAAGAGGGATTTTCAGCCAGTGTCTCATTTTATTTGAATGATCCCAATTTTGGCTTACTAACCTTCTTTCTACAATGGTGAGTTAGGTGATTTGTTGAGCCACATTTTAGGCACTGCTTCCTGTAAGCATTTGCAAGAAAGGCATAGTTGTTGCTCTTATTCACACATATTTTGCCATTCATGTTCTTTTTCTTTTTCCCAGCACTCTCAGTTTTAACCTCCTTGGTCGGTGTCTTAATAACTTGATTGACTATTGAATTCTTTTCAGGTTCAGTTGTGGTTCTTCTTTTCATTGTCTTCATCTGCAAGTTCTTTCTTGATGACCAACTCAACCTCACTGAAAATAACCTCGCATGCCTTGAACAAAGGTGCATCTACTTGTCTCAGTATAACTGGGACATCTTAATTTGCAATTACTTTCCCTTGGTCACCTTCATTTTTTTGTTACTGTTCAAGGCATCATAGTCCAAACTGATAGCTTTATTAGCACATGATTTATTATTCTCATGGTATTTTCCAACCAACTGAGATGCATTTTTTATTTTTCTCATTGTATTGTCCAACCAACTGAGATGAATTTTTAAAGGACTTCAATTTCACTTCATTCTTTTCTAATTTTTCCCTTCGCACTGCTTCAATCTGACTTGCACACATGAGCTTATTATTCAGATATTCATTTTCTTGCTTGACTATTTCAAACTCAATAAGTTGCAGCTCCAATTCTTGATTTTCAATCTCAAGCTTCTCATTAATCTTTGGCAGTCTACTAACTTCCTCAGTAGCTGCCATCATGCTTGTGTGGATGTGAAACATTTCTGCACTCATCTTTTCAACAGTTTCTATATATTGGCTTGTATTCAATTCAATAGTAGTTAGAGTTGGTATATCTGATTTTGAAGAGGATGATTTTCCTTTCTCTAAAGCCATGAGTGCATAATTTCCAAATTCTTCATTATCATCATCTTCATCAGTGTCATCCCAACTCTTGCCTTCAGCTATGTAAGTATTTCCCTGTTATTTCTTCAAGAGAGCTTCATACTTTACTTCCAACTCTAAGTAAGCTTTATCCTTTTTCACTTTCTTTGTCTTTCTACACTCAGTTACAAAGTGGCCCAACTCATCATAGTTGTAGCACCTTATTTTTAATCTGCCAACTGATCCATTTCTGTAGCCACCTTTGCCACCTGAGGTATACTGAGTTTTTCCTTTCCAGTTGTTGCTATTAGAGGTTTGTCCCTTTCTCTTGAAATAATTTGGATTTTTCACCCCTATGTTAGAATTTTTTTTTAGCAAGGTAAGCCATAAATTGATCCATCTCATCTAGCTCATTGTTAGGAATATGTTGTAGGCTTGATGATAACTTAACAAAACACTCTAAGTATATAAGTTAAATAATTTTGTAACTATCAACGGACAATTACACTTGTTCACCCGTTGATAGGGTAGCTTATATTTCAATAAGTTTTTGTAGCACATTTATGTATACTGCCATTACTTAGAGGTTTAGAAGTTGTTGAAAGTTCTAAGTCATGTTGACTACTAGCAAGATATGCAAAATAGGTTGGCTAATTGTAAATAGGAGATGCCTTGTAATTTTTCATAAGTGAAAGAGTATCAACTACTAAGGAAACACTTTTAACAGTTAAACTACAAAGCATTGGCGGATACTCAAGAAACTTTCAATGGATAATCTATTATAGACTCAACGGATAACTCAATCTAAGTATCGACGGATAATACAGAAGTCTCGACGGATAACAAATTCAAATAGCAGTTGAAAGCGACTTGACAATCACATGTGTTGATTGTATAGAAAAGGAATGTGGCAGCCTATTTGCAGGTTTTATAGAAAGAAGAAGCATTTCCATTTCCATGCTTAACTGAAGATATTCAAATATGCTAAATAGAGAAATGAAGCAACAAGTGAATAGACCTAGATTCTTGTTTTCTCTGTTTGTCCAATTCATATGTAACTTGGTAGTATATAAACCAAGTGTAGCAAGTAGTTAAAAAAAACAATTTTGAAGCAATTATAAAACACTTATAAGCATCTATGTGCATTCTTGCATCACAAAGTTCTATAATCTTTATATACATCTCTGGTGGAAAGATCAATCCACCAGAAAGTTTTTAAACAGTCTTGTTTATTTACTTTGTGTTTGCACCAAAAGCATATATTTACCCGTATTAATGTAAAATAAGGTTTTATTAATTGTACATCTCTTGAAACCACTTTCAAACAGAAATTTGGCAAGTGTTTCATACAAGGCTCTTGGTGCTTTTTCGAGTCCATACAGTGCTTTATCAAGTATATAGAGACGATTAGGAAATTTTAGATCAATGAATCCATGTGGTTGCTCAACATACACTTCTTCTTCTAGTTCTCCATTCATAAAGGCACTTTTGACATCCATCTGAAAGACCTTGAATTTCTTATGAGCAACATAAGCTAAGAAAAATCAAATAGCTTCCAGGCTTGCCACATGAGCAAATGTTTCATCATAGTCAATGCCTTCTTATTGTGAATATCCCTTTGTAACAAGTATAGCTTTGTTCCTGATTATTATGCCATCTGAATTTGTCTTGTTCCTGAAAACCCATTTTCTACCAACTACTGACTTGTTCTTTGGTCTTGGTACAAGCTTCTATAATTCATTTGTCTCAAATTCATTCAACTCTTCCTGCATGGTTGTATTTCAGTCAGCATCCTTGAGTACATCCTCTACTTTTTTTGGCTCCTCCTTAGAAAGAAAATTATGATAAAGGCTACTAAGTTGCACTCTTTGTTTAAACACCAACATTAGGGTCTCAAATAATAAGATCAGGGGTATGATCTTTTGTCCATTTGATTGCTCTTGGTAGTCCAGTCCCATTTCCTGATGCTCCCCCTGCAATAAATGCATCACTGAAATCATTATCATGTGAAGCTCCCCCTATGTCAGTTCTTGATTGAGTAGAGTTTCCATTTGTGAACTGTGAACCAAATTGATCTTGATGTGCAGTTGAATGTTTTCCTCCTGATGAACTATCATTTGTTAAATTTGTCTGACTTGAAAAATGTTCAGTTGATTCAGTATTTCATGACCCATCATATAACATCCCAAATCCGGGGTCAGGATTGGGTGTTGTAACACCCCCAAATCCGGGGTCGAGGATCTGGGTTGTCACGAGTTCCATTTCCCTTAATAACACCTAATTCTTAATAAACAATCATCTACTGCGTACTGTGACCCCACAATATACACACACACACCACAAGTTATAGTCTCAGAGATGAATACCAAAAATAACACAAGTCATTTTATTCCATAATTATAAGTCATTACACCTCAAAAGGGTTTCTGAATAAATTTACATATTATTTGCCATTATTACAATTCATAAATATACATAAGTCTGGTACAACAAAAGTTGAAAGCCTAGCCTATTGGTAGTTCCTACCACAGCTACAACGGCATCAACGCCTACAGGAAACTGTGGAACATTTCCTATCCGCTCATAAATTGGGAGCTTGGTCCTGTTCATCTTGTCTATCTGTTATTGTGTGATGAAAGAAGAAAGCAATGGTGAGCAACAAGCCCACCGAAATAATATGTATAATAATTAACAATATATGAGCATTCTCATAGTACTCATGAAAGTCTTGGTCAAGAAGAAATAAACCAAGTTTGATATCTTAACGCGACCAAGTCGCAAAATATTCAGTATATAAGTATATATACATTTCAAAATTTAGAATCCTCTTCCATGCATAATATACATAGAGTTCCAGTTTATAATTGTATAAAAATATCGTTGCAAGGTGATCTCATATATCTAACCTTTTCACAACGTTTTTCTGAAAATCTTTGTCATGCATAAGATAATCATTAACTTGATATAAGTTGAAAAGGTGAAGTTACGAGATACTCCAATATACTTATATCTTTTCCAAATACTACTTGAACTACCACCGTTTAAGTTATAATCAGTTTCAAAAGTTCACCACATAGATGAGACTACAAGATAAGATTTGAATAGATTCAATCTTTGAAATATCATTCAAAAGAAATGAAGTTGCGAGATACTTCATTAAATCCCGATATATATATCCATATATATATATATATCTCATACATTTCCTGGAAACCTCTGTCATGTAAAGTATGAACAGAGTTGTAATATCCAATGAATTTGGAAAGAAAAGAATTTTGGCATCAACCTAATATCTTGTTGATCAGGCAAAGATACCAATAAGTAACCTTTTCTACTGTAGATGGATGAATTCCTCGCCGGTCATCACCCTGGCCGCATTAGGACCTCCCGCTACACCGTTACCCCGGTCACTCACGCGTGGATGGACTGTCACCCAGCCTCTTACACCTTCATAGACCGTACCCCGGCCTGTCGCTAATGCCGACTCAATTAGATGGACTTACTTCCCGAACATTGGGAGAGTAATCAAATTGTTTTCTCAAAACAGCAACCACGTTACGAATATAAAATACACCACAGAGCCGGATCCCTTAGATTTTTTAGCGAGTATTCAAGTCCCCTTCGAAAGGAAGATCTTAAATTTGACAACGAGTTTTGGGATCCGCTCTAACTTTTAAAATCATTTTGAAAACTCGAAAACATTTTTGAGAATGTTTGGAGTAATGCTGATTTAATAAAATAAATCAGTCCCGATATGTTGGAGAATATCTGAATATTATTATTTAAATAATATTCCTATAAGGATAATCTTTATAAAAATAATTGAAGTAGAAGTTTTAAAACTCATACTTGAAATGAATTATAAATAACCAAAGATATACTTATACGAAAGTACGATCTTTATTTGAATAATCGAAAATAAGTTTGATTAACGAATATTACCTTTAATAAAATAAAGAATATTATTTAATAAAATAAGTTGAGTCATAAGTCCTCGAAATAATATTCAAAATAATATTCATTAAATAAAATAAGCGGAGTCATAAGTCCTCGAATGGATATTGAAAATAATATTCATTAAAAAAAATAAGCGGAGTCATAAGTCCTCGAATGTATATTCAAAATAATATTCATTAAATAAAATAAAGTTATTGAATAAACCTTATTCATTTAATAGTTTTGAAAACTATATCTATATATATATATATAAATATATATATAATACTCGGGAACATCGACTCCCGTTTTAGAAAATGTTCACCTTTGGGTCCCCTATAATAAGGGTATACGCAACTACTGCTTATCTCTAGCATAGGTATTATGCAACTTATAAGCATTTAAATTGATAATAGAATATCAAAATTATGAAACAGGCATGCATATAAATATCATATCACATGCTCCAATATATCGCAAGACTTTGCTAATAATAATCATGCACTTATCACAAGATAATGCATATACATATATACATCACAACAATAGTATAACGGGTAGAAAACTTGCATGAGTGTTCTCGGATAGACTTAAGCTTAGAGTGGGTCTGATAACCTATGAACAACAACATAAGTCGGAATTAAACCTCGATCGCTTAAGAAACTAGACTTTAACCAATTGAACCCTAACGTTCGCTTATGGTCACTTCTACGCTTAACGAATCACATAAGTCGTTCGAGTACCCTCGGCTCCACCATTTTTAATAAATTAACCATTAAGAATTTTAAGGCGATTATTTCGCGAGTACTCTACCAACTGCCTAATCCACTTTACATAATTGTTTCATACTCCAATTAGTCATTTAAGGACCTTAACCAGGGTTTCAAAGTAAGGCGAGGGGAAATGGTTCGTTCGCGAAACGCCGTTACTTAAAACAGTCATTTCTCCTAAACCGTACATCGGAACCAAGCAGTCCACATATAAAAACGAAGCTTACGACACGCTATAGCTAAACCTGGCAATGTTACAGTTTAAGCAGTGAGTATTCTGATCCTTATTCTAAGCACAAATAGTCTATATGCAAACGGGCATTACGACGGCTATGTTTACGAGTTTTCCAAATTTTTCACTATGCCAAAACCTCACCAATTCATCAACCATCACCAATCCATCAATATTTAATCTATACAAAACTATCTCAGTCCACATTCTCAAGATTTTTAACTCATTCAACCACAATCAAGATCCATTAATTATAACCAAAGATTCGTTAACCATAACTTATTAAAATCAACCAAAACAACTAACAAACATGGATCAAGCTTCTTATTTACTAATCCAAATCATAAAAGCTTAAAACCTTATTAACCCTAATAATGTATAAGGGTTCAAGAGATTCATACCTTCCTTGGAGCTTCTTAACACAAGAAAAGAGCTTGTATCGCCTCTAGGAACCCTGATCTAACCTTAAACAACCTTGCTCTTTTCAAAGAATTCAAGAACACAAACATGGTTACTATTCATCTAGCCATAAATCATAAAAAACGTGTATGGTAATTAAGGAGGTGAGGATAGTGGTTACCCTATATCCATAGAGCTTCTCAAGGGCTTCGATTTGACTGGTAGCACGTGCGAATCGGCCAAGGGAAACTCAAGTTACAAGCATTTCTTTCTTCTCCAATTTTTGTCCCCTTTCCTCTCGGGTTTTTACTTCAAAAATGAAGAAATGATCTTTTGCTTTCCTTTTTGCTTGGTTGACCTTGAGATTTGTGCCAAAATTTACTTGGTTGTGAATTAACCAAGTGGGTACTTGATTGATCTCATCCTCACTTTAATAAAGTGCTTGCATCATCTTGATGACCTCATCCCCAAGCCACATGTCATGTGATGATGTCACCTAGTTTCTACTCCACATGATTAATCTCCCTTGCTTCTTTTACAAGCTTGTTTCTTGACCGTTTATTTGTTTTACAGTTCGCTTAACTCTCGTTCCCGTTAATCGTTTGGGGGATCATATCCGGGATCTTATTACTTGGGTTTCCCCTAAACCTTTCTCAATATTTTATATTCCTTTTATGATTATCTCTTATAATCCTTGAATTTAAATCCTTTTAATCATGTTACCTTATACTCAATTCTTTCGGTATCTGGTGGATTTTCGGGAAAAATCAAAGTGTTCGAATTTGGATTCTAACGACCTTTACATACACTTATTTACTTTGTGGAATACTAATACGATCTTAGAATTTCCATAACAGTACTCCTATATAGCGTGGTCTGATAATTTTCCTTAATCAGCATCATCAGCAAAAATTACTATTCATCATTGTTTCAAAAATATCAAAAATTAGGGTTATGAAAGTCTCCCCTCCTTAAAAGGATTCCGTCCCGGAATCAGATAGAAAATGAATAGGGATACTTGCTTAGCATTGCACTTTCTAACTGTCAAGTCAATTTTCCACATTGTGGTTCTACCACCAAACTCTGACTAGTTTGATAACCCTTCTCCTACACACTTGTTCCTTTTCGATTTATAATCCTTCCTGGTTGCTCCATTTGCATGTCTATGCGCTCATATGGCCCTATATGTCTGGCATTCGGATTACACTTCCTTATCATTGATACGTGGAACACGTTATGAACTTGCTACATGTTCGGGGGTAGGGCTAGCTCATATGCTAAATTCCCAATACGTCTTAATATCTTCAAGAGTCCAACAAATAGTGGACTTAGCTTTCCTTTCTTTCCGAACCTCATCAATCCTTTCCAAGGCTTTCCAAGGGGATACCTTTCACAACACTAGGTCCCCTACTTCATACTCCTTGTCCTTTCATTGTCAAATCAACATACTTCTTATGTCCATCTTGGGCTACTACCAGTCATCCTCTGATTAGATCTATTATATCCTTGGTCCTTTGGACTATTGCTGGTCCGAGCATCTTGCGCTCTACAACTTCATCCTAACATAAGGGAGATCGACATTGTCTTCCCTCAAGGATCTCATAAGGCGACACCTCGATACTGACATATCATCTATCATTGTAAGAGGACTCAATCCGTGCTAGGTGATCATTCCAAATTCCTTTCAAGTCTATCACACAGACTTCTCATTATATCATCTAGCTTTATAGCTTTCGCTTCTCAATACTCCTTCTTTTCTTGTTCGTAGTCATTACTATCTTCCGTACATAATACTATACTGGTTACACTTTTGCTCGCTAGCGTTCTATAACCTTTTAATAATCGCGTCAACCTTAGTATCACGAACGCGTTAGAATCGGAATACCACCGTACTTGGTACCACTTCATCTCTAGCTGCCTCCATCTTCGAAAGCTTGGTCCTTCGTATAGAAGTAAAAGAATTTATCGAGAGATCACTATGATCATGAACACTTGTTCTATTGCATAGTTAGTACAGAAGGTGGCCATCCTTTAGTACTTGACAAGCAATTAAACAACATGTGGTATCCTACCAGACTTCTATCACACAGATAGATAGTCATTCGGAAATACCTCCCCTTTTTGGAAGGGTTGTTCTTCTCAGCTTACATGAAATGAAAAGGAGAGAAAAGAACGAATTGAAGAGAATTGTATATATAAAAAAATATACTGCCACAAAATTTTTGGCTTGGAATCTACCTCAGAACTATAGAGGTTTGTTATAGGAGAACAAAACATATATAGATATCAACATCGAGTATTATAGCATCGCAATTCATGTTCCTGAATCTTTCACTATTCCGTCCATCATTCTATGGACCCATGTTCTTGCTCGAGCTTATAAACAATCACCATTGAAACTCCCTCGACAGCGAAAATCGAATCTGGGATTTCATTCTAGACATCATCGTTACTAGAATTCTATGCTTGCACTGCAACCTTCCTCGTATAGTAATACGACTCTCTATTCATAAGAAGGAATAATTATTCAATAGGTAGATAATTGACTTAATTAGTCTATCAATAATAACTTATACATCACCACAACCCGATTAGTGGTACCCAATCTCAACATCCATTACACTACAACTCTCACGGTTGTAATTGACTCATTATTCAAAGAATCGTTGATGCATTACTATAGTCCACCACGGACCTACTATAGTCATTCATTTTCCTTGGATCTTAATAGTTAATCATACGGAGTCCATTCCTACCGTACTGAAATCTTCTAGAGAGGAAACATAATCTCCAATCCATGATTCATGAAGAACACTCCTGAACTTGGCGTACATATGACATGAAAAAGATAAAATTGCAGAAGAGTTTCAATAAAAGCAATGATAGCAGGTTAATACCATTCTTAATCATATGCCTTCAATAGAAAACTTAACTCAAAGGTTCGTTTAGTCCTTTTTGAAACATGGTCCTGGCTTATTCTCAAGATAGGACCTTCTAAGATAGACAGCCCGCTCACGGCGATTACATGAAGTAAATCTTTACCAAACTACTATTACGGTTGAGTATCGCACAATCATCAGAAGGAATATCAATCTTTCAAACCATAATACAACCTTCACGGATTTAACCATCGTCACTGTATTCCTCTGGCACGAGCGCCTATAATTGCTCTCTTACACTTAGAGTGTCGGCCACCTCTTTGGCCTTTCCTAATAGTAAAATTTCCTTACAATCAATGTCATTTTAACCACCTCCAACTAAATTTTCTACCTCATTTCAATCACTGCTTATGTGAAAATGCTTTTCTTAAGTCCTGGTGAGAAAAAAAAATCACCATTTTTCCATAAGTCATTGCCTTAGTCTTTAGAAGTGAACATTGTCATGACTGACTCTCGATCATACTTAGGACATCTCTTACCTAGGGTCCTTCTCGTTTTCACCAATCTTGACCTTCATTGGGTCGATCTATAGTTTCTTATGGTTTAACACGTGCCCACCTGGTATTATTATAATTAGGCCATATTTCCTTTATCAACATTTCTATTCTTCAGAACTTTGAATATTACATTTCTCCTTGTAAAACCTCTAAGGTTATCCTTGAATCGTTCCTCCTGTATTCCCTAGATACAGGGCATATCAAAATACAATTTACTAATACTACAACCATTGTCTATGTACTTCTGAAAAATTTCTCTACTGATCTTTAAAGGTTGTTGTTACCTTAATCCTTTCCAATTCATAATGTTAAAACTCATGTTGTCCCTATTAAGGGAGAAATGCCAACCCTTATACATTCCCCTAGGGTTCATCTCAAGTTATTGAGGTTATATCCTTAATTCCACCTTTAAAAAGGTACCTGCATCCTTACATGGATAAATAAAGTCATTAATCCCTGATAAGGGTATCTTATTCAATAATTTCCACCTCGATAGTCTATACCAAATTTCACAATAGCATCCTTATTCAAGTTGAGGTCAATTTATATGGCCTCCAAAAGATAAAAATGGTTATCCACTTTTCTTTCCTGATTTGGTAATGATCACATGGATGTTCTGGAAGATATTGGTCGTGTTCAACGTGAACTTCTTCTTAATAAATCCTTATTTACTTTTGTTCTTTATCTCATCAGTCATCCCAATGTTCGGATATCTTTCATACCTGGCGTCTCCCTTTCTGGGTATTATGCCCCCAGTCTTACACTTCACATTCTTGAAGGTCACTTCCTTCATCCAATTTTTCTAATTTCTTACTTTCTTGTCTCCTCAGTCTATCCGCGTCTTATTGTTTATCCTTCGAACTATCTCAAGGTTTCCTCGAATCCTCCCAACTTAAAGGGGGTACAATATATATATATATCTTATGCCTTCAACCATCAACTTTAACTCATGGTGAATCACCCTCATCCTGATGATTACATACTTTTCTATTTCTATTACTACGAGTCTTTAGGGTTTCCTCATACCCAACTCCCTTATCATTCCTCAAACTCTATTGCCTTTATAATCCTTTCCACTTCAGTTTCTTTTTATTTACCTCTCTCTTACAATCATTTCACGAACCCACTAATCATTGACTTCAAACATCACGTCGTTCTGGGATTCTAGTCCTCAGAACAAATCTTGTCAACTTTTACAATCTTAGATTCATAATTTTTCATACTCATCCGTCTTTGTTTCGACTCTAAAGCTTTTACACTATCTCCATAACCTTGGGAAGTACTTTCCCGAAAACAATTGACTGAACTTTAATCAGTTTATTATAACCTCTGGCTCCGTGCCTTTCTTGGTCTTTCACCAGCGGGTGGCCTCTCTCTTACGAAGGTAATTGACAAAAACAGTCTTTTGCGCTTCGTCAATCATTTAGAATCTCAAATGATTCCTATATTTCCTTTAGCCAGGCTCTTGCCTCGCCTGGGTCAACCTTTTCCTTGGAACTCTGAGAGCTTAGCGACTTAAAGGTCATGAAAGAATTTCCTACCGTATTGTTTCCTCAAGGTGGTGGTTGGGAATAAAAGTATAAATTTTGTTTAGGCGGGTCCATAAATTGCCCCATAGGAGTACCGTCCTGGTTATCCCTATCTTGCTCGACTTCTGTTTTCTCAGTATGAAATGTTTCCTCCTCCTCCCCATAATCGGGGTCATCCTACATATTTTAAATCCTCATTTTCCACTTCATTATGTTATGGGTTCCTTCTATCTTGATGGCGACCTCCCTGACTATCACATTCAGGGTTTTCCCTAAATCTTATTCCTCGAACTATGACTTTCATCTAAGATCCCATCATTAAGCTCTTGAACGTTCGGAACCAAAATTCTGTAAGAACGCCTCATTATTCCCTTATCATTTTTCTCGGTATGGATCTCTTCTCCAGTTATTGACTCTCTGCCTTCATTCATTACTTTTTCTTGGCACAATCTAATCTTTTCCAATAAATCAGGCTGCATTACAATTTCAAACAGCTTTTCGGTACCGGTTCCGGTTACCTTCACTTCTATTTCCATTTTCCCAAAATTTCTTATAAATTCTCCCAAAGACATTATCATCTTGAGTCTCTCCTTTCTACTGAGGGCGTTAGCCACCATATTGGCTTTCCCTGGATGATAAAGAATCTCATAATCGTAATCCTTGATTTAGCTCTAACCACCTCCTCTGGCGCATGTTAAGCTCATCCTGCGCGAAAATGTACTAGAGCACTTATGGCTTATGTAAATCTCGCACTTCTCTCCATACAAGTAGTGCCTCAAATCTTTAGGGCAAAACTATTGCCACGAGCCCAAGCTCATGGGTGGGGATATCGAATTTTATATTCCCTTAATTATCTTGACGCGTATGCGATTACCTTGTTGTGCTGTATAAGAAGCACCCTAATTACTTATGCGAAGCATCACTACACATCACAAAATCTCCTTTTCCATCCGGCAACACCATTCTAGGGGTCGTCACCAATCTTTGCTTCAGTTCTTAAAAGATGTTCTCGCATTTCTCTGTCCATTCGAACTTCTCAGTCTTACGAGTAGCCGCGTTAAAGGGGCTACTATCTTTGCAAACTTGAATGAACCTACGGTAGTAACCGCCAATCCTATCTCTGGTAGTCACTCTGACTACGGTCATTAATTCCTTAGCGATCACCTCTTCAGTCTTGTTAGGATCCTTCACGAGATCCTCATCAGCAACAATCCTTTCTAGGACAACATCCTCAACCGCTACATCCTCAATATGAACATCATCCGGTCCCTTGTTAGGACGCTCTATCGGATCCACAATCTGATCTCCAATAAGTAATAAAACATCATCGCACTGTTGCTCCTCAACCTCAAGGTTCGGAGTCCCGCTACCATATATGATAACGAACTACACTTCTATCACGATATTTATAAGGGTTCCCATAAGGGTTTTAACTGTCAGTACTCTGTTAGGTAGTCCGACTATAAACTTGGCAAGAGTTCTTATTATCTTAGTAAACTTATTATTTTAACGTCACATCAACTCTGAGGTTTATAACGCTTGGCTCTGATACTATTTCTGTAACACCCCCAAATCCGGGGTCGGGGATCCGGGTTGTCACGAGTTCCATTTCCCTTAATAACACCTAATTATTAATAAACAATCATCTACTGCGTACTGTGACCCCACAATATACACAAACACCACAAGTTATAGTCTCAGAGATGAATACCAAAAATAACACAGGTCATTTTATTCCACAATTATAAGTCATTACACCTCAAAAGGGTTTCTGAATAAATTTACATATTATTTGCCATTATTACAATTCATAAATATACATAAGTCTGGTACAACAAAAGTTGAAAGCCTAGCCTATTGGTAGTTCCTACCTTACCTACAACGGCATCAACGCCTACAAGAAACTGTGGAACGTTTCCTATCTGCACACGAATTGGGAGCTTGGTCCTGTTCATCTTGTCTATCTGTTGTTGTGTGATGAAAGAAGAAAGCAAGGGTGAGAAACAAGCCCACCGAAATAATATGTATAATAATTAACAATATATGAGCATTCTCATAGTACTCATGAAAGTCTTGGTCAAGAAGAAATGAACCAAGTTTGATATCTTAACGCGACCAAGTCGCAAAATATTCAGTATATAAGTATATACACATTTCAAAATCTTAGAATCCTCTTCCATGCATAATATACATAAAGTTCCAGTTTATAACTATATAAAAATATCATTGCAAGGTGATCTCATATATCTAACCTTGTCTCAACGTTTTTCTGAAAATCTTTTTCATGCATAAGATAATCATTAACTAGATATAAGTTGAAAAGGTGAAGTTACGAGATACTCCAATATACTTATATCTTTTCCAAATACTACTTGAACTACCACCATTCAAGTTATAATCAGTTTCAAAAGTTCATCACATAGATAAGACTACAAGATAAGATTTGAATAGATTCAATCTTTGAAATATCATTTAAAAGAAATGAAGTTATGAGATACTTCATTAAGTCCCGATATATATATCCATATATATATATATATCTCATACATTTCCTGGAAACCTCTGTCATGTAAAGTATGAACATAGTTGTAAAATCCAATGAATTTCGAAAGAAAAGAATTTTGGCATAAACCCGATATCTTGCTGATCAGGAAAAGATACCAATAAGTAACCTTTTCTACAGTAGATGGATGAATTCCTCGCCGGTCATCACCCTGGCCGCATTAGGACCTCGCGCTAGACCGTTACCCAGCCACTCACGCGTGGATGGACTGTTACCTAGCCTCTTACACCTTCATAGACCGTACCCCGGCCTGTCGCTTATGCCGACTCAATTAGATGGACTTACTTCCTAAACATTGGGCAAGTAATCAAATAATATTCATTAAATAAAATAAGCGGAGTCATAAGTCCTCGAATGAATATTCAAAATAATATTCATTAAATAAAATAAAGTTATCGAATAAACCATATTCGATTAATAATTTTGAAAACCATATCTATATATATATATAAATAAATATATATATATAATACTCGGGAACATCGACTCCCGGTTTAAAAAATGTTCACCTTTGGCTCCACTATACTAAGGGTATACGCAACTACTGCTTATCTCTAGCATAGGTATTATGCAACTTATAAGAATTTGAATTGATAATAGAATATTAAAATTACGAAACAGGCATTCATATAAATATCATATCACATGCTCCAATATATCGCAAGATTTTGCTAATAATAATCATGCACTTATCACAAGATAATGCATATACATATATACATCACAACAACAGTATAACGGGTAGAAAACTTGTCTGAGTGTTCCCGGATAGACTTAAGCTTAGAGTGGGTCCGATAACCTATGAACAACAACATAAGTCGAAAATAAACCCCGGTCGCTTAAGAAACTAGACTTTAACCAATTGAACCCTCACGTTCCCTTATGGTCACTTCTATGCTTAACAAATCACATAAGTCGTTCGAGTACCCTCGGCTCCACCATTTTTAATAAATTAACAATTAAGAATTTTAAGGCGATTCTTTCGCGAGTACTCTACCAACTGCCTAATACACTTTACATAATTGTTTCATACTCCAATTAGTCATTTAAGGACCTTAACTAAGGTTTCAAAGTAAGGCGAGGGGAAATGGTTCGTTCGCGAAACGCCGTTACTTAAAACGGTCCTTTCACCTAAACCGTACATCGGAACCAAGCGATCCACATATCAAAACGAAGCTTACGACACGCTCAGGCTAAACCTGGCAATGTTACAGTTTAAGCAGTGAGTGTTCTGGTCATTATTCTAAGCATAAACAGTCTATATGCAAACGGGTATTACGACGGCTATGTTTACGAGTTTTCCAAATTTTTCACTATGCCAAAACCTCACCAATTCATCAACCATCACCAATCCATCAATATTTCATCTATACAACACTATCTCAGTCCAAATTCTCAAGATTTTTAACTCATTCAACCACAATCAAGATCCATTAATTATAACCAAAGATTCGTTAACCATAACTTATTCAAATCAACCAAAACAACTAACAAACATGGATCAAGCTTCTTATTTACTAATCCAAATCATAAAAGCTTAAAACCTTATTAACCCTACTAACGTATAAGGGTTCAAGAGATTCATACCTTCCTTGGAGCTTCTTAACACAAGGAAAGAGCTTGTATCGCCTCTAGGAACCTTGATCTAACCTTAAACAACCTTGCTCTTTTCAAAGAATTCAAGAACACAAACATGATTACTATTCATCTAGCCATAAATCATGAAAAATGAGTATGGTAATCAAGGAGGTGAGGAGAGTGGTTACCCTATATCCGTAGAGCCTCTCGAGGGCTTCGATTTGACTGGTAGCACGCGCGAATCGGCCAAGGGAAACTCAAGTTACAAGCATTTCTTTCTTCTCCATTTTTTGTCCCCTTTCCTCTCGGGTTTTACTTCAAAAATGAAGAAATGATCTTTTGCTTTCCTTTTTGCTTGGTTGACCTTGAGATTTGTGCCAAAATTTACTTGGTTGTGAATTAACCAAGTGGTTACTTGATTGATCTCATCTTCACTTTAATAAAGTGCTTGCATCATCTTGATGACCTCATCCCCAAGCCACATGTCATGTGATGATGTCACCTAGTTTCTACTCCACTTGATTAATCTCCCTTGCTTCTTTTACAAGCTTGTTTCTTGACCGTTTATTTGTTTTACGGTTCGCTTAACTCTCATTCCCGTTAATTATTTGGGGGATCATATCCGGGATCTTATTACTTGGATTTCCCCTAAACTTTTCTCAATATTTTATATTCCTTTTATGATCCTCTCTTATAATCCTTGAATTTAAATCCTTTTAATCATGTTACCTTATACTCAATTCTTTCGGTATCTGGTGGATTTTCGGAAAAAATCAAAGGTTTGAATTTGGATTCTGACGACCTTTACATACACTTATTTACTTTATGGAATACTAATACGATCTTAGAATTTCCATAACAGTACTCCTATATAGCGTGGTTTGATAATTTTCCTTAATCAGCATCATCGGCAAAAGTTACTATTCATCAGTGTTTTAAAAATTCCAAAAATTGGGGTTATTACAGGTGTCACCCAACAACTTTAAACAATTTAAATCAGTATATTAAAATAAACATACAGATAACCCCACAATTATGGATCGTTTACAGGTTATGGTATGAAACAAGAATCTAATATTCTAAAATTTATAACAACAAAATACAATTTTATTACCTCTTACTATCTTCCTCGTCTTATTCACTCTAACATGTGCAACCTCTCGCAGCTGGGATTTCTCCAATTTTGCTGTCTATTAAGAGCTATTCACTATAATTCTCACTCGAAGCTGAAAGAAATAGGAATTTACAAAGCAAGAGTGAGCCAAAAATTCCCAACAAGTATCATATTTGGTTTGCAGGTATCAATATCAAAGGAAATTCCCTGACTCAATCTTTAAATTTTATAAACATCTTTATTTATTTGAAGTTGTTAAGCAATAAAATATTGGCTTTTATTAGCCCTTAATCACAAATCAAAAGCAATAAATAGTTCACTGATTTATATCTTGAAACAAGTCTTTGTCCAGTTTTGTAATCATAAAACTTTTCAAGAAGGAAAGCCATTAATGGCGATCAACAATAGATTGGACTAGACACTAGAATCAACACAGTACTATAACCTGCTGATCAGTCAGGAATAGTACAGACCTATGCCCAACCGCATAGACCCACGTCATAAAAAGGTACCCAGGCACTATGGCCTCCGTAATTAAAGGGTCCAGCCATCTCTGGCCCCCGGCCCCTTCTGGCCTCATAAACAAAGCGTACATCCATCTCTGGCCCTTATCGTAACCATCCGGTCCATGGAGTATTTTGATGTCAAATCACTTTGATTACAAAACATCTCAATTCAGGGTTCACAAATGACCCAAAATAATAGGTACTTGCTCAAAAGATCAATCAATAATAATGGAACAATAATGAATGGTACTTGTATAATTAAGAGTAATTGCAGCGAAATATAAAACATTTAGCTATTCTGAATTTAAAATAGGGAAGAAATACTTGCAATATATTACAAGAAAGTTCGAGAATACTTGCCTCAATTAATCCACTATCTAGCCTTCAATCACCATTTTATGCTCACATCTACTATATATTTACTCGTTCCATTACCACACAGAATCAAACTTTACTTTTACTATCAATATCTGGCTTTCAATGCCTTGAACTAGGTGTAACTATCATAAAAGAATACTATTTCAATTAACAAGACAAAACTTAACCGACGTAACTATACGTCTCAACGTCTACCCGATCATTTATACCTAATCATGGCATTGGAAACTGTAAACAGATAGCATGCGGGACACATAACACTTAATCATGTTATTCATATAACATGTGAACACATAATTCATGTAACACATAAGTTAAATCGTGAACAGCTAGGACTCGAAACTTTTAGAACTGAAATCGGGTCAAAAATAGTATTTATTAATCAATAACCGACTTAGAATGACTCGTAAAACAAATGACCTTTTGATACAAAATATTTTAGGTCTCGAAAGTATTTTTATTGAAAGCGAAATATTTTTCTTAGTCTAGAGGCGTTCGTTTCGTATTAAACGGACGAACGGTCTATTTATTATAAATAAAATAAGAATAATTCAATTAATAATAATATTAATTAAAATTTAAAGACCTTTATAAAATCTTTAAAGGCTCAAAATGATTTTTAGGAATTATTTGAATTAATTATAAAAAAAATTATAATATTTAATTATTTATAAATAAAATTAATTGATTAAATAAATTAATTACTTAATTAATTAAATCCATAAATATTTAATTAAAATAAATTATAAATAATTAAATCAAATTTATATTTTTGAAAATAATAAAAGAAAATAATTTCCTGGATTTAAAATAATTCAGTTAAATATTTAAAATAATTAATTAAATTATTTTGCAACTTAAAAATATTTTTGGGAAAAAATAAGATTTTTAGATTTATTTTGTAAAATAAATCATACAAACAGACTTCAGAAAACAGGTTTGGGGTTTCAGGATCGAACGACAGCAACAGAGGGCGGAGTAGCCGCCGGACCTGCGGAGAAGACGACCAGCGACTCGCCGATTTCTGGAAATTCTCCAGATTTCGGCCGAGTTCCGGCCATCTCCAATGAGCCCAAAACATGGCCCTCTGCACGGGTTTTTGTCCCAAATTGATCCAAATGCTTCCCAAATTATCAAAAATGACAACAACGACTATCAACCATCTCAAAGATTTCTCCGGTGAAATCAAATATAAAGCCGGCGAACTTCCGGCCAAAACTCGAAATCTTTCAAACCTGAACCAAACTCGATGGATTTTATGTCAAAATAAAGCTTATAACACGTACAATTAACTACTACCATTCAATTTATCAAACAAACCCTCAGAAATTCAAAAATTTGAAAATAAAAACTAAAAACTAAAAACTAAAAAACATTCAATAACTCATCTTCATATTTATAGGAATCGTTTGATACAATTAACTATATGAATCGATTACAAATCACACCAAGAAGCTATTCCAATCATCCAAACAAACAAATAACCTCATAATCAAAAAGCCCTAAATTCAATTAAGAACATTTATACCCCTTTATAAACCCTAATTTTAATAATTCAAGAATCAAACTCATTTTTCATATGTTATTGAACTCCAAATTCAACATATAATATACCAAAATGATCAGAATAAAATTATCTACAAGATACAATCATCAAATCACACAAACAACATCAAAATCAAAAATTTATATATTAATTGTAACACCCTCCAAATCCGGGATATAGATTTGGGGCATTACTAATAATAACTACTCACTAATCTCGCACAAGCGGAATATAATTGAAATAGTTACCCCGAACTACTACTACTCAGGATCTTTTAAGGTTAAGATTTGAAAACAAGAACCACATACTAACTTTATTACAAACCAAATAAAAACAATCCGTCTCAAGAACTCTCTTTATTACAAAACTTTATTCTATCTACATGCTCACCACACAACTTTTATTCAAACCATAATAGTACTTATCCTGTTACACCTGATCTGATAACTCAAAGCTCTCTTCAGGGATAGGGATGAACACCCTTGGTATAAGAGGGTCCCGCTGCTTGACTCGCTTCTTGACTACGCGGGTTCTGATGGGTTTCATTCTCTACCTTAACTGTAAGACAATAGGAATAACAATAAAAGAGGATGAGCCAAAATTGCTCAATAAGCCTGCAACAATATAGATAGTATAAAGAGAGAGAAATAAGTGAACCAATAAGCTGCTGGTTTGATCAACCATCTGAGTCTGTATAGACTAATAATTTGCCAATACTGGCGAGTGCCAAATGAACAAGACTGGAAACAAGAACTAACATATGCACTATAACCCGCTGATCAGTCAGGATACAGTGCGAATCTATACCCAACTGTATAGATCCAACCAACATAAAGAGTACTCAGGCAGCTATGGCCTATTAATTAAAGGTCTGAGTAAAACCCAGCCTGTATCATAACCATCCAGTCCAAAGTTTAGCATCCGAAATAATCGGAATGCTTTTGATGTATCCCAACATCAGGATATATCATAATATATGTAACAAGGGTAAAAATATTGAAATATGAATAGAGGATTCAATAAATTGGGAGAAATCAAGAATCGAAATGAAATAGAAACAAGAATCAATAGATATGTATCAGTGCATATGAACAAGAATTATCAAAGTATAATTGATATGTAAAATGGGGTATAATTCACTATTCTGAATTTAGAATAGGGGAAAAACTTGCCTCGCGCGTACTTAACCTGATTCAACTCACCGCCTTCTGTCCCTAGCTTACTCTGCCTTGCTAACACTGAACCAATCATGGAAAGATAGCTGTTTAGATAACTTACTATATACGTGTATCTGGAATTGATATCACGTAACCTTATCAGTCTACTCATGCGTTTCTATCTGATTCGCATATATACACATATATTGATATAGCACATAGGTTCACATAATCACATAAAACACATAGCACATAAAGCACATAATCAATTTTTTAGACTTATAATTATTTTTAGAATTGATTCTAGACTCATACATGCATTAACTAGCCTTATCTGACTTTATTATAATTTTTCGGGATTATTCGATTAAATTATACCCCTATTAGGGCCTACGAACTATTAATTATCACCAAACCATTCTCTTTTGGAGGAAATTATAACTTACAATTATTTTTATTGGATTCGTTTCATTTTTCTGAGTCTAGGGGTCTTCGTTTCGCTCAAATCGGACTAACGGTTGAATTATTATGAATTAAACAAGATTTAATTAATTAATAATTAATTATAAATAATTAATTATAATTAAATAATCCTTAATTATAGTTTTAAATAATTATTTAATAATTATTGTATGTTAAAATAATTAATCCCTAATTATTATTAGAATTAATTATAATTTATTAAAATTATTTACAAATTATTATCACTTACTCGATTAGATTGATTATTTACAAATTATTTACAAATAACTAATCGATACAAATAACTGATACAATACTTATCGAATAAATAAATATTATTCGAATCATAATTCAACGAGCAACTACTCGTATAAATACGAGCTACTCGCGAATTCTCGAATAACTATCGAAATGTTATTATTATTATTATAACTTATACAATTCGTTAATTAATTATCGATATTTAATTATTCGATACGAATAATTAGTACGATATTCTTCGAATAAATATCGCTCGATTAATAATTCTAACTTAACGAATCACGACTCGAATAGGTACGAGTTACTCGGAGTATTTAACTAATTAACGAATTATTATTCATATTATTCGATTATTTTTAATCCTTATTTATTAATTATTTACCTAATTATTAATTAATAAATAAATAAATAAATCGTTAAATAAACAATTAAGTATTTAAATAAATAATAATTTTCAAATTTCTAAATTAAGAAAATAATTTTGAAATTATTAATAATATTTTTCAGAATTTAAATCTAATTTTTATTAGATTTTTAGAATTGTTAAAATTGATTTTTGATTTATAAATATAAAATAATTAATTAACAATTACAGAAACAACTTTGCACACAGGAAACAGGGACTTTTCGGATCGAACGGCGGGGAAGGGTAGGAACAGATCGCCGGCGACGTGAAGAAGATGACCGGCGCGGAAGAACTCACCGGAGAAGCCCAGAATCCGACGAACTTCCGACGTCCGGCGTCGGTCGATTCCCGGCCAATCATACACCAATCGACTCCGTTTTTGTTCCTAAATCCATCTAAATGTTACCAGGAACTCACCCGTCACCATAGCAGCTCGCCATCACCCCACAATCAGCAAAAATGTCCAAAATTCTGATGAACTCGAAATTTTCCGGCAAGAAACCCAAACCCCTCAAAACGCAACCAAACAACTTGATTTTTATGCCAAATTAAAGTACTAAGTATCTATAATCAATTCCCATCAACAAAAATAATAGATAACATCTCGAAATCTGAAAAAAAACGAAATCAAAAGCACTAAAACCCAAGAACTCGGCCCATCATTCCAGGGGTTATAAAATCAAAATAAAAATACCTGATTACTCCTAGAACTACAACAAAACTAACTACATAATCCAAACAATCAAATGATTCTTCAAAATCAAAAACCGAAATTCATGCCAAGAACATAAAAATCGATTTTGAGATTAAACAAACCTCAATTGTTGATATTAGTATCAATAGATTCGTCTCTTCACAAGGATTGTATTGGTTACTCGAGCGTTTTCAGTGGATTAGTAAATCTCCCAAAATCACTGTTTGATCTTCTCCCTTCTTCAAGAACACAAACTTCACCCACACTTTCTAATTTTTATTTTCTGATTTTTTAACAATTAATTAATGAATAATTAATAATAAAATAGGTATTTATACTAATGAAAATAATACCCCTAAATAAAATTAAGGGTCTAATTATACATCTAATAAAAATATTTGGCCCCAATTTTTATAATTTTTGGGTATTAATAATGAATTTTTAAATATCCAATAAATACAAAATTAATGTCAAAAATTTCCAAAAATTGTGAATATTACAAAAATGCAAAGAAAAATAATATATGATAATTTCATGATCATATAAAAATAAAAATGTGATTTTTGTGG
The DNA here is from genome assembly GCF_009905375.1 of Apium graveolens. NCBI lineage: Eukaryota > Viridiplantae > Streptophyta > Magnoliopsida > Apiales > Apiaceae > Apium > Apium graveolens. The sequence goes on from NC_133652.1 coordinate 109,078,802, forward strand.
GGCTTTTGGTACCCGAAGGGGTCCGGAAAAGTCGTTTTTCGCGAAAAAGGTAAATTGTAAAACGTTTAGGGGTTCGGAATAGCGATATGGGATAGGGCATTTTTGGCAAAATAGGGCCAATGATTTTGTTTGAAATACGGGCTTTTAAAACATAATTTTGAGCTGTAAAGGTTTTGATATAATATATATAACTGATGATAAAATGCTCAATAAATATCCAAAATACATTTGGATCAAAACAGCCAACACATATCACAAAAGCAGTTAGGGTTTAACGACTTAACACATTTAACCACATAATAATACACATAATTTATCATTATTATAATATAATACAAGCGTAATTCCTCGGTCGTTACATTAATGATATTTAATTTTGAATTAAAATAAATATATGTAAAAATACCTTTGATTTTTGCAGTGAAATTGATTGTAGATTCTGAAAGTACTTTTCACTAGCTTCGATTCGGTTATTCACACGCTTGATTTCGATTTCGATAATGTCTTCGTTTTAGGTTTGATTTTGAAGAACTCGAGGAATATTCGAGTTTTTCTCTGTAAATTATATAATTTAAATATTTGTTTATGATTATCTATATAAAATAAAATATGATAAAGACTATATATACTTACGGAATATCAGTACCGGGTTGGATCAAATTGGATACGAAAATAGATTACTTAGCCGCTAAGTAACAATAAAAACAATCCAATTTGGTACTAGTTTAGGTTAATCTTGAAAACCAGGCTTCTTATTGTACATCCTACAAGAAGATAATGTTATAACCTAATCAAAATATCCCATTTTTCAAGAATACGGGTTTTATTAATCTATCGAAATGACTATCGTATCGAAATGACTATCCCCCCCTTAAAAGGATTCTGTCCTCAGAATCACGATAAGGATCAGATACTGATACTTTTCAAGTATTACACTTATAATTTCTCAGGTTAATCTCTTACCCGTACAACTTTTCCATAAACTTTAACTCACAACATATATAAACTTCCTGGGTATACATATATAAACACCTTATGAACCTACTATATGTGTAGCGGAAAAGCCGACTTACTTGTAATCTTCCTACATTTCTTACTATCAAAAATAATCAATATAATGCATACTAATTTTCTTTTCTTTCTAATTCTAATAATTTGTGTTCATAAACGCTTCCAACGTTCATAACTGTAACACCCCCAGATCCGGGGTCGCGGATCCGGGTTGTCACGAGTTCCATTTCCCTTAATAACACCCAATCTTAATAAACAATCAACTACTCCGTACTGTGACCCCACAATAAACATACACACCACAAGTTATAGTCTCAGAGATGAATATCCAAAAATAACACGAGTCATTTTATTCCACAATTATTTGCCATTACACCTTAAAAGGGTTTCTGAATAAATTTACATTTTCCTTGCCATTATTACAATTCATAAATATACATAAGTTTGGTACATTAAAAGTTGAAAGCCTAGCCTATTGGTAGATCCTACATCAGCTACAACGGCATCAACGCTTACAGGAAACTGCAGAACGTTTCCTATTCGCTCGCGAATTGGGAGCTTGATCCTGTTCATCTTGTCTATCTGTTATTGTGTGATGAAAGAAGAAAGCAAGGGTGAGTAACACACCCACCGAAATAATATGTATAATAATTAACAATATATGAGCATTCTCATAGTACTCATGAAAGTCTTGGTCAAGAAGAAATGAACCGAGTTTGATCTCTTAACGCGACCAAGTCGCAAAATATTCAGTATATATGTACATATGTTTTTCAAAATCTTGGAAGTCCTCTTCCATGCATAATAAACACAGAGTTCCAGTTTATAACTGTATAAAAATATCGTTGCAAGGTGATCTCATATATCTAACCTTGTCTCAACGTTTTTCTGAAAATCTTTGACATGCATAAGATAATCATTTACTAGATATAAGTTTAAAAGATGAAGTTAAAAGATACTCCAATATACTTATATCTTTTCCGAATACTACTTGGGATCCGCTCTAACTTTTAAAATCATTTTGAAGACTCGAAAACATTTTTAAGAATGTTTGGAATAATGCTGATTTAATGAAATAAATCAGTCCCGATATATTAGAAAATATATGAATATTATTATTTAAATAATATTCCCATAAGGATAATCCTTATAAAAATAATTGAAGTAAAAATTTTAAAACTCATACTTGAAATGAATAATACATAACCAAAGATATACTTATACGAAAGTACGATCTTTATTTGAATAATCGAAAATAAGTTTGATTATCGAAACATTATTCTTTAATAAAATAAAGAATATTATTTAATAAAAGAAGCGGAGTCATAAGTCCTCGAATGAATATTCAAAATAATATTCATTAAATAAAATAAGCGGAGTCATAAGTCCTCGAATGAATATTTAAGATAATATTCATTAAATAAATAAGCGGAGTCATAAGTTCTCGAATTAATATTCAAAATAATATTCATTTATTAAATAAGCGGAGTCATAAGTCCTCGAATGAATATTCAAAATAATATTCATTGAATAAAATAAAGTTATCGAATAAACCTTATTCGATTAATAGTTTTGAAAACTATATCTATATATATAAATAAATATATATATATATTATACTCGGGAACATCGACTCCCGGTTTAGAAAAATGTTCACCTTTGGGTCCCCTATACTAAGCGTATACGTAACTACTGCTTATCTCTAGCATAGGTATTATGCAACTTATAAGCATTTGAATCAACAATTAGATATCAAGATTATGAAACAGACATGCATATATACCATATCAGCATTCTCCAATATATCGCAAAATTTTCTAATAACAATCATGCACTTATCACAAGATAATGCATACACATATATTTACATCACAACAACAGTATAACAGGTAGAAAACTTGCTTGAGTGTTCCCGGATAGACTTAAGCTTAGAGTGGGTCTGATAACCTATGAATAACAACATAAGTCAGAATTAAACCCCGGTCGCTTAAGAAACTAGACTTTAACCAATTGAACATTAACGTTCACTTATGGTCACTTCTACGCTTAACGAATCACATAAGTCGTTCGAGTACCCTCGGCTCCATCATTTTTAATAAATTAACCATTAAGAATTTTAAGGCGATTCTTTTGCGAGTACCCTACCAACTGCCTAATCCACTTTACATAATTGATTCATACTCCAATTAGTCATTTAAGGACCTTAACCAAGGTTTCAAAGTAAGGCGAGGGGTAATGGTTCGGTCGCGAAATGTCGTTACTTAAAACGGTCGTTTCTCCTAAACCGTACATCGGATTCAAGCGAACCACATATCAAAACGAATCTTGTAACATGAACTATCTAATCATGGTAATGGTAAAAACCTAAAAGTGAGTTCACGGGTCCTGATGTTAAGAACAGAACAGTTAAGGAAAATCGGGCATTAAGACGTTTATGTTTACGCGATTTCCAATTTAATTAACACTCTAATTTATCATCAATTCACTCACAACCACCAATACAACAATATTCAACCATCATACTACAAACTCAGTCCCCAACTCCAAATTTTACCAATTTATCCAACCAATCAAAGACCCAATATTCAAAACCAATACAAATCCACCAAAACTACTTATAATCAAAGATCAAGTCTTAATACTAACAATGCTTCAATAAAACTTAATAGAATCATAAAATCAAAGCTAGGGTTTGAAGTTGATACCTTCCTTGGTAGGTGTTAAGTTGCTAGGAATCCTTAGGGAGCCTTAATCTAACCTCCTACAAGCTTGATCTTTCCAAAGAAATCAAGAACACAAAGTTAGGTTTTGAAGTTTCTAAAAGTCAGATTGAAAGAACTGTCAAAACGAGGGTCTTACCATGCTTATTTGGATGAGACTTGTGAACAAGAGATGTAGGCCATCTCAATACCTTTCCAAAGAGCTATAGAACATACTATTTGAGTGAGTATTGAAGGAGATATGGTAGTTTGAAGTTGCTGCTCTGGTTTTGGCCGAGAGCTTTTGTTCTTGGAAAGCAAAAGTCAACTTTAATTTGTGTTTTGTGATTTATTTTGCCTTGGATTGGTTGTTTTGTTTGTATTTTAATTAATTAACCTTTTAACCATGGTAAATTTTGTGTGGTTTATAATCAACCAACACTTCCTTCCCTTTTTGGTCATGCTTATGTCATCTGCTTATGTCATCTTGTTACATTTGTCTTCCTGTTGTTGGTGTGATGACATCATCGTCCATTAACCTCTTTGATTAACCCCTAATTACTTGGCTAATGACCGCTGATCTGTTATATGGTTCGCTTAACTTTCGTTCTCGTTTATTGTTTGAGGGATCATACCCGGGATCTTATTACTTGAGTTTCCCTAAACCTTTCTCAATATTTTATATTTCTTTCATGGTCCTCTCTTATAAACCTTGAATTAAATCCTTTTAATCATGTTACCTTATACTCAATTCTTTCGGTATCCGGTGGATTTTCGGGAAAAATCAAAGTGTTCGAATTTGGATTCTGACGATCTTTACATACACTTATTTACTTTATGGAATACTAATACGATCTTAGAATTTCCATAACAGTACTCCTATAATTTTCCTTAATCAGCATCATCAGCAAAAGTTACTATTCATCCGTGTTTCAAAAATTCCAAAAATTGGGGTTATTACAATAACTTACGTATATCCTGGACAATCTTATAAAATTTCTTTATCTTCCTTTTGATTTCACTTCCTTTCCTAGTTAAGTTCTCCATTCTCATGACTCATTCTCCATTCTCATTACTCATTGTCTCTTCTTAACATAAGCGATTCCTTCTTCCTAATAGTACTGATTTGTTCATCATTAGATAAGCCAATTCTTTGGCTAACACTGGAATGAAAGCTTTTAATTCATAACTATTTAAACTCTTTTATTATTCTTGCTAATAGAACTATCAAAATCCATTAACAACTACTTCATTAGCCTTACTCAAATAATCACTAATCTCACAACTTTTATTTCTAATCAACTTCAACTATCCTATGTCTCATATTTAGCTTCCTCAAATTGAAGATATGTTTCAGATTATTGGGGTTTGTGCCAGTTAAATGCCTTCTTTCCTACATAATCAATACCTCCCCTTCTTTAGTTCACATGCTAACATTGCCAGCTTCTATCATACATCAGATACTTGTATACGCGAGTTTTCTGGTATTTTGGAATAATTCTCATTACATCGTCATTCTATATTGGTATACCTTCAAGTCCTTTAATAAAACTCTATTGCGGATGATAAAATCTCTTTGATCGTCTAACAATATCCATATTGGCGTAGTTAATAATATCTTCTTTATTCAACCTCCCTTCTTCACTCTCTTCCTTCTTTCTCTTTGTTCTATCTTGAACCTTTAGTTCTTGAAAACTTTCTTCTCACTTGCATGTACAAATAACTTTTTAATTCTCTTGTCTATTTCACAAGGGCATATTCATCTAGATAAGGTCTTGCACACTTGCAATAACATCGCGCTAATTCCACTAAATTTCTGAATTCTACTAGTGTCCTTACTTCCTCCAAATTTCTAATTACTTTGATTTCGGATCTGAAAATCATGTCAGAATTTGACTTAATCTAATTGGAATCGATTTCCATCTAATTGACCATTATTTGGTAAAATTAACCAATTAACTCTTTTAATTGATCAATTGAACCAAGTGATGACTAGCTAAATGAAATCAAAAACCAATTATATAAAGTCAGTTTGGTCTTAACAACCTTTTTCAAGGACCGAGATCGCAATCATTTGGAGTATCAATGGGGATATCAATAATACATAAAAGTATACTTTCTATCTTTTAAAGTAGGATATTTTTCGAAAATTTGGGCCACATCTCCTCTATATTATTGACTACCAGTCGGACTCAAGCCGACACCAACAATCAGTCACCATATCAATTCACCACCATCTATCAACCTCATCATTTCACCCTACTTTAGGATATATCATGCTGACAACCACATTTACGATTAACCAACATAGTATACAACTGTTTATTGAACTAAGGTCACAAATAAATAATTATTAAAATAACCATACCTTTCATCTATTCTTTCAAAATATCTCGGGATACCACTAATGAATATAAAATTATTTTGCTGTTTCTCAAAAACTTTATTCCGGGATTTTTTTAGTTCATTTTTTAATTCAAGTTTTCTAATTAACAATTCATATTACTCACACATGTCCATAAATCCATTTGAATAATATCTTTTAATCATATTCTCTATTGTCAACGCTTGTACATACTTATCTTTGAGAAATTATAATGCATATTTGCAACTGATGGAGCAACTCATTTATCCTTGACAATATGTATTTATTCTCATTAGTTAATTTGTTTAATTTCTGATAACCAATACATGATCTCAATTTTTATACTCTTAAGAAAAATATAATTGGTTTTAAAACATTACTTCTTAAAAATAATTTCACAGTTGGGTCACCATTTCTTCATTTCCACTTACGCCTTTCCGTACGGACCTTCGTAGCCGTCTCAGTTTTGAGCATCAAATTTACCATAACTCACTTACTTGAGTTAGAAAGCCTAACAATTCCTTGAAGAACACGCTCAAAATTTATTCGTAATTAGAAGTTCTTCGATCTCGAATATTCATGAAGGTATATTTCCATGATTACAGTATACTTCGCCTTCTTACGTGTTAATCGCTTGTTTGAGTTATTAGTAAGAATTCCTTCATCTGCTTCCGTTGTCCATTTGCCTTGTCTCGTGTATGCAGCTTTACTTTCATATTTCAATGATTAATTTACTTAATACGTTTGGCTAACCAATCTATTTCATGCCAAAAACTTAGACTTGAAATATATCATATATAATAAATATCCATTTCGGATTTAATGTCTTCGTATCAATCGCGTTATCTGCATATCGATTCTTCTTTACGCATAAATTTCCAACATTTATTGGCTTGCAATCATATCTATACTCAATATATAATTCCATTTGCTACATAAAATTATTTTGCTTCTTTTAAAACACTCATAGAGTAGACCTTACATAAGAAAAGAATTTATGTATATGATTTTGATTGGAAAGTTTTTTAAAGAGCAACAGTGCAATGAAACAATTGGAAGAATCCATAAGTCAATAAATCATAATTGAAGAAGAAAGAATGAGTGATGATTTAGATATGAATGTGACAACCATATTTGTACTCAAGATGGCCAGTCTTTCATACTATATGGCATGCAACACATGATTAGGTGGCGTCTCACCAGACTCTTCGTCATTCTTACAAAGCGTCACACCATAACACTGTTTGTCTCAATTAGAAGGATGTATTTTGAAGAAAGAATGATTTGAAAAGGGATACAATAACCTCTTCTTCTTCTCTATTACCTCATTGAACGAATTAATGAAAGAAATTTATACTTAATCAAGAATTAAGAAGAATATACGCTATCATGTTATAGAAAGAATGATACTGTTGCTCGCCATCCACGTTCATCACTTTCATAATTCGACCATAATAGCGTTCTTACAAAATCTATATTCATAACTTCTAATTTTGTCTATGTAGCGTAGAATAACCATCGATCATGCAACACCTCGACTCCCTCGATAAGAATATTATTCTTCTTCAATCCTCTTGAAGATTCCACTGTTTTCTCCCATCATTCTTGGGCTTCTTTTTGGTTCAACGAACCTTTTTTTAATTTTAATATTTCATAAATTAGATAAATAATGTTTCCGCATGTTGATTCAATTGTTGATACTATTAAACAAGGTTTGCACTCTTCTTCCGAGAAAATTTTAAAGTTCTTCGCATTAGCGGGTCTACTTGGCCCTCTACTATTAAACAAGGTTAAATAATGATCTAGATCAATTATTCTTTTAGGTAATCTACTGCTTATAACAAACAAGAAACTCAAGTGGTAATTTGACAACCAAATTTTAAAACTCATTTTGTAAATATCTTTTAAAAATTTATTAAGAAAATCTTTTACAAAAACTTGTTTTAGAATTTTAAAAATCGCACACATGGTCGTCATTACTAAATGAGTTGGTTGTTGTTTTCATAATCTATTAATAAGGTACCTAATTAAATAAATGACCACATAAGGGTCCATTCACCTTGATATATCTTCTACTCCTCCTCAGATTCATTTCCCAATCATTAATCGACGAAAACTTCATTTACCATTGCATATTATCTTATTCGTAACTCTAACTCCAATGCTGACATTTGATTTTCTCTTCGTTGTCCTCGATGTCATAATTACAACCAATTAACGTAATTCGACATTCTATCCATAAATAAAGTCATACCTTCTTGTTAACCTTACGTACACCTAATAAGGTAAATATGTCGTTCCTTGCGCAGTGCTCGACAAATGATAAGAACCTTCTCACAACAGTAGTGCCTTTGAAACTTGCAACGCTGGCTCTCTCATCAACTCGTTGCCTCCTACCTGGATCTTGCCCTACTACACAATTCTAAGTTGGATCATACCAAAATTCATCTATCTCTCCTTATACGAAATTCACAAAAGTATTAATATCAGTTTCACTTGAAACCACATGGAAATCAAGAAAATTTTCTCAAACTCCATCGAGCTGTTGATTCCTCGCGACCATAGGATCTGGATACTCAATATACCTGTAGTGTCAATATATTTGCCTCACACCTATCTTAACAAAATCTTATCTTAATAATCAATGTCCTAACTGACAATCTTAACTCACACTCGACTCAAACTCAAAATGAGTATATTTAAGGTCTTTCCTATCTTATATGACCTGTTAATCCCATCTTACTTCCACCTATTTTTATTTCAAGGACCAATAACCTGTAGCTCTGATGCCAACCTGTAACATCCCAAATTCGGGGTCAGGATTGGGTGTCACCCAACAACTTTAAACAATATAAATTTGTATATTAAAATAAATATACAGATAACCCCTCAATTCTGGATCATTTACAAGTTATGGTATGAAACAAGAATCTAACCTTCTAAAATTTATTACAACAAAATACAATTTTATTACCTCTTTACTAACTTCCTCGTCTTATTCACTCTGACATCTACAACTTCTCACAGCTGAGATTTCTCCAATTTTGTTGTCTATTAAGAGCTATTCACTTTAATCCTCATTTGAAGCTGAAAGAAATAAGAATTCACAAAGTAAGAGTGAGCCAAAAATGTCCAGCAAGTATCATATTTGGTTTCCAGGTATCAATATCAAAGGAAATTCCCAGACACAATCTTTAAATAATTTTATAAACATCTTTATTTATTTGAAGTTGTTAAGCAATAAAACATTGGCTTTTATTAGCCATCAATCACAAATCAAAATAAATAGTTCACTGATTCATCTCTTGAAATAGGTCTTTGTCCGGATTTGTATTAATAAAACTTTTCAAGAAGGAATACCATTAATGGCGATCAACAATAAATTAGACTGGACACTAGAATCAACACAATACTATAACATGTTGATCAGTCAGGAATAGTATGGACCTATGCCCAACCGCATAGACCCATGTCATAACAAGTTACTCAGGCACTATGGCCTCCGTAATTAAAGGGTCCAGCCATCTCTGGCCCCGGGCCCATTCTGGCCTCATAAACAAAGGGTCCAGCCATCTCTGGCCCTTATCGTAACCATACAGTCCATGGAGTATTTTGATGTCAAATCACTTTGATTTCAAAACATCCCAATTCAGGATTCGCAAATAACCTGGAATAATAGGTCTTTGCTCAAGAGATCAATTAATAATAAAGGAACAATTATGAAGGGTACTTGCATAATTAAGAGTAATAGCAGCGAAATGTAAAATATTTAACTATTCTGAATTTAGAATAGGGAAGAAATACTTGCAATATATCACAAGAAAGTTCCAGAATACTTGCCTCAATTGATCCGCTTTCTAGCCTTCAATCACCATTATATGCTCACATCTACTCTATATCTACTCGTTCCACCACCACACACAATCATACTTTACTTTTACTATCACTGTATGGCTTTGAATGCATTGAACTAGGTATCATAAAAGAATAATATTTCAATTAACAAGAAAAAACTTAATTGACGTAACTATAAGTCTCGACGTCTACCCGATCGTTTATACCTAATCATGGCATTGAAAACTGTAAACAGATAGCATGCGGGTCACATAGCACGTAATCATATTATTCATATAACCAGTGAATACATAATGCATGTAACACATCAGTTAAATCGTTCACAGGTATGACTCGAAACTTTTAGAACTGAAATCGGGTCAAAAATAGTATTTATCAATCAATAACCGACTCAGAGCGACTCGTAAAATAAACGACCTTTTGATACAAAAGAATATAGGTCTCGAGAGCATTTTTATTGAAAGCGGAATATTGTTTTGAGTCTAGAGGTGTTCGTTTCGTATTAAACGGACGAATGGTCTATTTATTATGAATAAAATGAGAATAATTCAATAAATAATATTAGTTGAATTTTAAAGACCTTATAAAACTTTTCAAAGGCTTAAAATAATTTTTAGGAATTATTTAAATTAATTATAATTAATTATATTTTATTTAACTATTTATAAATAAAATCAATTGATTAAATGAATTAATCAATTAATTAAATTCATAAATAATTAATTAAGATAAATTATAAGTAATTAAATCAAATTTATATTTTTGAAAATAAGAAAAGAAAATAGTTTCCTGGTTTTAAAATAATTCAGTTAAATATTTAGAATAATTAACTAAATTATTTTGGAAATTAAAAAATATTTTTGGAAAAAAAAGGATTTTTAGATTTCTTTTTAAAAAATAAATCATACAAACAAAGTTCTGAAAAAGGGTTTGGGGTTTCAGGATCAAATGGCGGCAGTAGAGGGCGGAATAGCCGCCGGACCTGCGGAGAAGATGACCGGCGACTCGTCAGTTTCTGGAAATTCTCCAGATTTCTGCAGAGTTCCGGCCATCTCTAATGGGCCCAAAACATGGCCCTCTACACAGGTTTTTGTCCCAAATCGA